>NC_052350.1:7710445-7711948 GCF_009727055.1 Benincasa hispida
CGCGAGGCTGTGTAAGAAGATCTCACGGTGCAAACCAATGAAGGAGACCATAGGACGTGTTGGCACACACCCTTCACCCACTTACTATAATACTCTCTCCGTCCACCTTGATATTGACTCATGCAAACACCATCCAAAGGGGTATGCATCCTAGGGCATCTTGAGGCTAAACATGAATCTCACGGTATGAACATACAGGGAGAAACGTGAGTGGAATCATAGACATATCTGATACGCCTTCTCCTTCCACTGAGCATTTTATAACCTAGGGTTTAACTTACTTCAAAAAAACACGGCTAAGGATTTTGCCTAAGTGACTTTTAGGTTTTCCGAAGAGCACTTTTACTTTGGATAGTTGAACAACTTTTGATCATCATCCATTAAACTTTTTAACAGAGTCTTTGACCAAAACGTCGCATGCTTGCTGAAAATCTATCTAATTCACGTTTCTAGGTAGGTTCCCAGGTAGGGGTGTTACGTTTCCGTCAACTTAAGAACCCCAGCCTAGCCAGAACCCGCCTTAGACAAAAGGTCCCTTATAGATAGGTTTACAACAAATTTAATCTTTTATTCCAACCAATTTAATTCTATTAAACCAATTTTAAAATATTAATCTAGGTTACTAAACTCTTTAGAACCACTTGAACTTAGGTCTATCTCAATCCAATTTTATAACCCTTTTAAAAAACTTGGGTTCACCCTAAGTTCGCATGCAGTTCTGAATTATTAATTTTAGGTCTAATTTCCTTTATAATACTTATAAACGGAAACAACCACAATGCGAAGTTAACACATGCAAGGCATTCATAACGCTTATAAACAACTTAAGTGTCATGCTCAATGCATTGTCCATTCATTGCTACTTCTTTTATATAACACTTATACAAAACCGCAATGAAATAAGCAAAACATGCTTCCATTCCCCTTTAGACTATAACATTTATAATAAAAGGATGATGCATGATAATGCTCAATGCATGCAAAATATAACTCTTATATTTCATGATGCATGCACATGCTTTCAAGTAGTTTCTTCATGCAATATTATAACATTTATAATACATGATGCATGAGTAATTGTACAACCTAAGGTGGGTTTTTAACTATATGACAACCACTTTGACATATAAGACATACATCACATGTATAAGCAATAAAAGTTGATGAACCGGGTTAAATTGCCTTAAAACACAAAAGGGAAAGCTAACTATTACAAAGACAAGGAGTCTCCGGTTCAAACAGGCAAACCGGGTCTTGAACCACTCGGCAAAGCATCGCTTCTTCAACTATCCATCGTGTACAAAGCACCCCACGATCGTCTAGGCGATAAAATAAACCCTTCGTTCTATCGATTACTAGCGCTCTGGAGTTAAACGATCGTTTAGCTTCTACTATACGATCGTCTAGAAAAATCCAAACGATTGTTTAGTTATTACTACATGATCGCATACCTTTACTAAGCGATGGAGTCTGAAGTACACGATCTCTTAGTGCACTCTGCAC
>NC_052350.1:7713448-7785790 GCF_009727055.1 Benincasa hispida
GATTGCACTAGACTCTGTATATAACGCCATTGATACTAGAGACTTGCATCTCACCTAAACGACCATAGGTGACACGATCTCAATCCTGAGTATATTTGTGAACTCCTGCCTTTGAGGGCAGACCTTTGACTAGTATGGGTGATAGTGGCCAGATTTCCAACTCAACACGCCTACTTTTTTGGGGACTTGCTGATCTGGGAGTTGGGAAACTCAATCCACAATATAAAATTCACTCTTTCCCAAAGCAGGGATAAGTAGAGAGATTGCTCTCTTAAGGGCTTGATTCCGGGGATTGAACATAGTGTCACAACTTCTCTTTGGAAAGAAGACTTTGTCATAGTAGGACTATGATTTATGTTCATTAGAAGGATCAGTGGTATTTAAGGAGAACAGATGTAACTACTAGGGGCATAACGGTTATTGGCCCAACTGTACTTACGAGCGATTCTGTGAAGGTTGTTTCGCACTGCTCATTGGTTAAGATGGATACATAATATATCTGTAGTGAGGAGAGTTTAACTGTCGGTCTTTAGTGGAGTGCTGACAGTTAACGATGGTAGATCTCGTGACTAAAGAGTTTAGTCAGTTATTTGTTGTACCATTGGAACTTCAAATCTATAGGTCCATAAGGTTAACTTGGTAGCTTGGATTCATGTTGATGGATCAATCTTGGTGTTGATTTGAAATGTTTCAAATTGAAAAAAAGTATTTTGATTATATGTGATATAATCGATATGATGTATGAGACACATCTAGTGGAGGATTGATGTAAATGAGATTTACATTAAGTATCCATGGAATAGAAAAAGAACTATGTTTATATGTTTCATGAGATGAAATATTAAAACTATAGTTATAAATATAGTATGATAAGTTGGTTATCATTTATATTTACAATAATATTGATTATTAGATCATTAATACTTTTTCCTTTTAAATAACCAAAATTGTAGTGCCCGCCGAAAACGCAAAAGTCTTGTGGTCCAAGTCTTATACAAACTCTTTGTATAGGACACCCCCGCTCCACGTCTTCACATGAATGGTCAGGATCAACCATCTGTAGTAGTTTTTAAGACTTGCAAACCTCTACAAAGTGGGCCGTATCCATAATGTTACCAAAATCAGGTATCTCACCTTAATCCTTATACTACATATTGATTTAGGTTATCACTTAAGGCATGATTCACTTGTTTATCATATATACATGCTTAAGTTCACATAAGATAACCAAAGAGCTTTGTTTATTAGATATGAGTAAATACCAGAATTAAGTAACACTTATTTTATTCATTTAACAATGTGCATCTTTACAAAACAACGAGACTCTATGAGAATTAGGACACCAATCCCAACAATCTTCCACTTGTCCTAATGACTCAGGAGACTAATATACAATACAAAATAAAAATGTACAATATACAATAAACTAGGGCATACCCCAATATCATCTCCCACTTGCCCTAGACAAGATGCCGCATGTCCCGCAGACCCAGACTCTCCAGGTGATCCTCGAACACTTTAGCCGTGAGGGCCTTTGTAAAGGGATCAACAATGTTGTACTCCGATGTAAAGGTCCCCTAGGTAGCTCGGATAAAGTCGAGAATCAGTTTTTGGGTTGGTTTGAAATGTTCAAATTGACAAAAGGGAGTTCGATTATATATGATATAATTGAACTGGTTAATTATATATGATATAATTGGCTAAATGTATGAGATACATTATTTTAAAGAAAATTAGATATAAATATGATTTATATCAAGTGGAGGATAAATTACTATAGTAGATATGTGATATCAAACTATAGGGTAAAAATATAATATGATTATATTTATTTATTAATTAAATTGGTTAATTATGTGATAATTGGCCGAAATCTTCTCCTCGGTCGTGCGTTAGTGGGAAATTCAGTATTTGGTTATTGTAACTGAAGAATAAAATGAAAATTTGTTTCATTTTGCAAGGGTTCGTAAAAAATTCGCAATCGGTATGAAAACGTCTTGATCGCTTAGCTGAGAGCCTAAACAATAGAGCTTCATCGCTTAAATGATCGCACACTCGCGTCTAAACGATCACTTAGCTTTCCTAAATGATCGCCTAGCGTGCCGTGTTTTCTAAACGATCGTTTACCTATTACTAGACGATCGCTTGGTAAAACCTACACGATTGTGTAGCTCTATCTAAACGATAAGCATTCCCTATATGATAACATTCTCTCCCACTTGCTTATCGTCTACACGATCAGCCCATTCCTCCGACCTCTACCAAATTCAACAAAGACCACTCTTTGGATTCTCACTCCGAGAATACCAAGGGCTCTAAGTGGTGGTGTCGTCCTCTCTCATACTTGCTCGTACTTGTTCGTGTTGTTACCATTCGTGTAAACGATCGTGCTGTCATAGCCGACTGTTTTGCTGGGCGATAGAGAACGTAGAGGTTCTTCCGCTGCATTGAGTTCGAAATTGAAGACAGTCTTAAACTGGTATGTGAACTCAATCCCTTGTATTTTATTTATCAAAGTATGTCGTTAATTGGTGTAAATTGTATAGCTGTTTGATAGAATATGTGTGTGGTAATTTCGGTCATAATGAAATCAGAAAGATCCGAACTCGCTCATGGATGTTCTTCGTTAAGAGTTCCTTCACTTTGTAAACTCTAGCAAAGAAGGTCCCTTTGGACCTCCCCTAAACCAACTACTCAACCAAGTTACGTCCATTAAAATGGATCGACCTAACTTCCTTCTATGGCAAACCCTAGCCTAGCCAATTTTGAGGAGTTATCGCCTTGAAGGCTACCTAACGAGTGAAAAAGTGTGCCCTAATCGATTCATCAGTGGATGGATTGAAGTAAAGAAGGAAATCATTGTTGCAAGGGAATGAACTAGCACAGATTCAACAACTACTAAGGAGTATTTGACTCAAAATCCTGAGTATGAGACATGGGCAGCTATTT
This sequence comes from Benincasa hispida, assembly GCF_009727055.1. NCBI lineage: Eukaryota > Viridiplantae > Streptophyta > Magnoliopsida > Cucurbitales > Cucurbitaceae > Benincasa > Benincasa hispida. Next base: position 7,716,398 of record NC_052350.1, read on the forward strand.
ATCAACTACTCCTTGGTTGGCTTTACAACTCAATGTCGCATAAAATTGCCATCCGAGTAATGGGTTATTAGTCCTCGAAAGGCCTTTGGGATGCTATTCATGAGCTTTTTGGTGTCCAATCCAAGGTCGAAACAGATTACGTGAAACATATTTTTCAACAAATAAGAAAAGGCTCTCTCAAAATGGAAGAGTATTTGACAACCATGAAGAAATATGCTGACAGTATTGCTTTTACCAGTAATCCGATTCAAATGATAATCTAATCTCTCAAGTTCTTTCATGTCTCGACGAAGAATACAACCTAGTGGTGTTTATGGTTCAAGGAAAGTGAGGAATAGCCTGGACTGATCTACCGTCAGATCTTCTGTTTTATGAGAAACGCCTAGAGTATCATACTACCTTGAAATCGGGTGTAAGCTCTCTGACCTTATCCTCTTCTAGTACTAATCAATCTCTCTCTGTTAATGCAACTCAGACGAACAGATCACCTAGTCAAAATTCTCCCTCTAGTCCCAATCAAAATTGATAAATAGGGTTTTCTCTTAACCATCGTGGCTGTGGAAGAGGTTGCAGGCGTGATGGTTATTCAAATCGCTTGGTTTGCCAAGTCTGCACCAAGGTGGGACATACAACAGACGTGTGCTATATGAATTTTCTCAAAGACTTCACAAATTCAAAATAAACTCATATGCGTGAATCCTCTGGCTTTCTTCCTACGACTAATAATAGTCAGGCATTTTGTCTTCCCCAAAACCCATTTACGGCCAACTCTATGATGGAAACTCCTGAAACCGTGATTGATCCTTCATGGCATGGCGATAGCAGAGCCTCCAAACATGTGACAATCAATCCATCTTACCTCAATCAGAAAACTGACTACTCAGGTACTGATCAGGTCATTGTAGCAAATGGATCTTCATTACATATGTCTCATATTGGAAACATTGTTTTAACTTCTCTATTAGGCTCTCTTAAGTTAAATAATGTGTTATGTGTTTCTTCCATCGCTAAGAATTTTATTATCATTTCTCAACTAACCAAAGATAATCACATTGTTATTGAATTTCACTCCAATTCTTCTGTGATTAAGGACAAAACTTTTAGGGAGGTGTTGTTGATGGGCATGCTTAAAGATGGTTTATATCAGCTGTCCACCTCTCAACAAAATATAAATGATCATCAAGTTTTTTCTAATGAAAGATCTGAAGGTTCAAAAGCCATCTTCTCAAATTTTCCTTAATGGTTGTTCGTTATGAGTTGCATATTGGTTAATACAAATTTAATTGTGAACAAGTCAATTTTGAGCAAGAGGATTGGTCATCCTTCCTCCCAAACATTAGACAAGGCCATCAAGAGTTGTAATCTTAAAGTTTTATCTAATGATAATGTTTCTCTTTGTGAAGCGTGTCAGTTTGGAAATTTTCATGCCCTCTCTTTTCCTAACTTTGTTTCTCATACCTCTAAGTCATTTGATTGGTTCATACGGATGTTTGAGGACTAACCCATGTTTTATCTGCTGATAGATTTTGCATCTATATACTCTTTATTGATGATTTTACTCGGTTCACTTGGTCATATCCTCTCTGATAGAAGAGTGATACCGTTCAGACTTCTAAAGATTTTTGTACCATGGTTTTTAATCGGTTTTATACTACTGTTAAAATGCTAAAACTCAATGGGGGAGGTGAATATAAACCAATGTTATCTATTTCTAGTCAGCTTGGTATTCAAACTCACATTTCTTGCCCTTACACATATGCCCAAAATGGTCCTATTGAACGAAAGCACCACCATGTGGTTGAAACTGGTCTCACTTTTCTTGCTCAAGCGACAATGCCCCCCCTCCCCAAATTCTGGTGGTATGCCTTTCAAACTACTACTTCTCTTATTATTGGTTTACTTTCTTCTTCTTTGTAGGGTTCCACACTAATTAAATTGCTATATAACTAACCGATGGACATTTCGTCACTACGAATTCTTAGGTGTACGTGTTACCCAAACTTAAGGTCGTATCATAAGAACAAATTCGACTTCCATATGGAAAAATGTGTGTATCTTGGGCCATCACCTCTGCACAAAAGACACCAATGTATGAACAAAGATGGTCAGATCTTCATCCCGAGACATTTTTTTCAATGAGGCAAAATTCCTCTTCTAACTTGGGTTTGACGATTCTCCATCAAGTATAAGAGTCCCTTCAGCCCATAACTCTATTTTATCTTGGTTTGGCCCACCTCTAACCTCTCGGCCAGTCAACTCTCCCCTGCTTCCTTCACACTAAGGCCTACTTCAAGTACCCTCCTACACTAGCCTAAATTCTGCCTCATACCTTCCTTCGGTGCAAAACCCACCTCCTACATCTCTCATCCTTGTACCTATGGACCTAATCATTTTGTTATCAGCCCAAATTGTCTACCTTCATACTTAAATTACACCTACTCCCAACCAAACAAGCTCAAACTCCCCTTTTCAAACCGGCCCACTCTTACTTTTACCCTCATCTCCTTTATCTGAGTCATCTAACCCTCATACCATTTCCTGATTTCCCTCTCCCATTCACCTTCCTACCCCTACAACTGAAGCCATTTAACCACCAATCGTGAACCAACATCTGATGATTACAAGGGGCAAGGTCGGTGTGTTTCGCCCAAAGGTTTGGGTTGTTACCACTACATCATCTCTTCTTAGCCTCTCATTGAACCTACAAAGTTATCGGATGTTCTCTCCTGTCTGCCATGGAAGGCCTCTATGGCTGAGGAGTTATTCGCGTTAATACGACTAAAGACTTAGTCTCTTGTCCTACCTTCTTCTCACTACAATGTGGTTGTTTACAAATGGTTTTTTCGCCTTAAGACGAATGTTGATGGATCGATTCTAAAAGCCCGTCTTGTGGCCAATGGGCTCCACCAGATGCCGGGGATCGATTGCTTTGAAACTTTCATTCTAATCGTGAAGGCATCTACGATCTGTATTGTTTTATCTCTTGATGTATCATATGGGTGGAGCCTACGTTAACTTGATTTTAATATTGCCTTTCTGAATGGAAAATTGAAGGAAGACGTATATATGTCAAAGCCACCGGGTTTTGAGGATCCTAATCGCCCATCTCACGTTTGCAAGCTTAACAAAGCCATCTATTGATTACATCAAGCACCACGTGTTAAGAACAATTAATTAAAGAAGTTTCTGATTTCGTGTGGCTTCTCTGTAAGTAAATCTGATACCTCCTCTATTTCTTAAGGCGATCTTCGCTTATTGTTCTCCTTCTTATCAATGTCGATGATGTAATTGTGATTAAGAACAACTTCAACTTCATCTCTCAACTTGTGGTTACACTTGACACTAAGTTCTTTTTGAAAGATCTAGGCCGGCTAAATTACTTCCTTGGTATTCAAATCACCTATCATCTAAAATGGTGTTTATCTTAACCAATCAAAGTAAATGTCTGACCTATTGCTCAAGTTCAACATATCATTAGCCAAACCGTGTCCAACACTAGTTGTTGCTGGTCAAACCATATCAATTAATGATGGCTCACATCTTGACGATCTGTTCCCTTATTGAAGTGCTCTCGATGCCCTGTAGTACCTCGTTAATACTCGACCAAACATCACGTTCATTGTCAACCGCCTTAGTCAGTGCCTTAAAGCCCCCACTGATGTCCATAGGAAATCCGTTAAGTGCATTTTCAGGTATTTAAAAGGTACTATGTTCCATGAGCTTTTCAGTCAACTGTCCCTCAAATGCTGTTTGGGCTTTCAGCATTGATGACTGTAAATCCATTGTTGCTTATTGTATTTTTCTTGGATCCTCTTTGGTCTCATGGTCTTCCAAGAAACAGTAAGTAGTTACTCGTTCAAGCACTAAATCAGAATATAGAGCTCTTGCCCATGCCTCTGTCGAAATCTCATGGATCAGACAATTACTTTTGGAACTTGGATTTTCTCTTAATGGCATGCCAATACTTTGGTGTGACAATATCCATGCCAGGGCTTTAGCATCAAATTTTGTCTTTCACACTCGCACGAAGCATATTGAACTTGATGTTCACTTTGTTCGGGATCAGGTGCTTAATAATAAACTAGTTGTTTGTTATGTTCTTCCAATGAACAACTCACCGACTACTAGACCAAATCTCTCAGCCACTTTTAGATCATCTATCTCAGAACCAAACTTGGTCTTGTTGTTGCTACCCCAAGTTTAAGGGGAGATGTTAAGATATCTGACGAGGAAGTCAAACAGTGAGTCAACAAAGGTTGACCCTAACATGGTCTATAACATGGAGCTTCTCTCCAAGCTCTTTCTCTTCCTAAATTTATGTTATCATTATACTTGGTCTCTTGTTTGTGATCTAGATCAAGAGGGAATTCGTGAAGAAAATTGGCTTCAAGGGCAAATGTCAATTTTTTCCTTAATTCTTTTTTTTTAATATCATGTTGTAAAGTTTTTTTTTATTTGATAATGCATAATTTGTCTTTGATTATGTAATTTAAAGTTTTGTAAAAAAAATAAAATTGGGAACGATCCCCGCTTCTGCACAGAAACCTTCATTGACTTCCCTTCAATTGGTATCGGGGTCGAGTTTCGATCCCAGTTTTTTTTATCAATTCCAAAATTTAATTACAGTTTTGGTGGGTATATTCTGTGATATTTCAAATGATGAATTATTGATGAATGCTTTGAAATTTTGGATGTTTCAGGATTAGCTTTTTGTGTTTACTGCTTTGTTTTTTACAAATTAGATTTGTAAGGGCTCGTTGTTTTGGGTAATAAATGCTATCGAGTCTGTATTTTTTATTGTCTTAAGTCGATTGTGATGATCCCAATGAATTTTTGGCGAAAACGGGCTCAAATTGAACGAGGTTCGAAGAAGATCGAATATGTGCAGTAGCGTTGCGATGCTACGATGCAGCGACGGAGTTCTTCTATGTAGCGTTGTGATGCTAGAGCACGACGTTACGATTAACCGAGATGAAGAATAAGTGTGTTTCAGCATCGATTTGCGCACAGTTCAATTCAATTTCGAGCTGGTCCGGGTCCCGTTCATTTGGTTAGAGTTGTTCAAGGGCAGTTTGGTTGCTGGTGGTCCGGTTCGTGCTGTTTCAAGACCCAATTCACTTGTTTTGAATCAGCTGAGTTGTTTATTAATATAATAGGTAGGTTTGATTAATTAAATTAATATAAACATTATATTAATTTAATTAATGCTTTAGAAGTCCAATCCTGGTCCATAATTGCTATTTAAATTATGCATATGATGTATTGTTTAAGCAACCTTTGGAGGTTATTTTGGTAGGTTATGGGCGTTGGGGCTATAGGGTGGGCATGGATGCATGTAGCTAGGTTCTAGTGGGTGTCAGGCGTCGCATAGGGTAGGTAGGGACGTAGCGTTGGGCGATCGCATGCACGAGGCTGGTGGTGGGACGCGTGCAAGCCTACACTGGGATGTCCACGCACCTTGTGTTAGGCGTCTGTGCGCTGGCAATGACGCACGAGTAGGGCTGAGTGATGGCCTATTGGCACGCACACGCAAGCAATAGGCGTCAGGCGATGGGCGCTACACTGTGTTGTGCGTTCGACTGGGCTTCCTGCCTTCTAAAGTCGATTTCTCTTTTCTCATAACTCCAACTTAAAAGGCAGCCCAGAACCCCCTTTTAACTCCCTTCTGGACACTCTCACCTAAAATCACTCAAAAGGCATGATGGATTGTGAGAACTAACTTCCCAACCTACCTTATTTATAGGCGTCCAAAACTCCCCTCTACTTGACACCTCCAGCTCCATTGCATGTCCAAGTGCCTTCTTCTTGTGCTGCCAACGCCTACCCTTGCCAACTTTGCCTTGAAGTGGCTTCATCTCCTTTAGCCAACACAAAGTCCCAACTTTACATGTCCTCTCATGCCTCCACCTAGCCTTGGCTCAATCCCAACTCTCCCTTTTTTAGCCACATGTTCGGATGAGTGGCCAACTTAGCCTTGCTCTCCAAGACATAACTTGTCAATGCATACTTCAACCAAATGACTGCATGGTCTTGTCCAACGCCTGTCCCTTCCTTGGCCGTCACTAACCTCAAGTCTATCACATGTCCTCCCATGGTCGTACTCTTCTTCCCCACGCACGGCTCTCCCTTGGCACATAACCTCTTAGGCCACTCATCATCATGCGCTCATCAACCATACTTAGGTCGTTGCATGGTTCTTCATCGCACACCTACAACCAACGCATGTACAACTTCATGCTTAGGCTAACCTTGTCATATGTGTCCATGAGCCTTCCCGAACCTCTTAACGACCTAGCCGTCGCATGGCTTCAACATTTAGGCATTACCTTGCCCTCCTCATGTGATCAACTTTTAATTACCTTGGCCACGCCTTGTCGCTTTTCTTGGCCACCCACACCATGCATCCACCATAGCCTTGCCAATCACAACACCCCTTGCTTGATGTATTGGCCACAAGCTTCACACCAACGACTACATCAATGCATAGCCATCTCATTCCCTAGCCTAACAACCTCGACATCGCACGACCTTATCAATGCACAACTCAAACCCGCATGCCTCACGCTCCGCCCAGCACCTTGCGCTCAACCTCGTGCAATTCTTTGTGTGCAACCGTGCGTTCACCCCCGTGCTACACCTGGCCCGCTCTTATGCGTCTGTCAACGCATTATATGGCCGCATGTCCTTAGCCAATCCTACCTAGCTCATCACATGGGCAACCCACTCATGCCAATGCCTGGTCGACATTCTCATGTCATCATACGACCACCCAATACTCACACCTTGCCTTGCCAAGCGCAACATACCAATGTTTGGTGCCTAGCTTTGGTCGTGCGACTCTTACTAACGCATGGTGTCTTCATGCATTCAACACTTGGTCAAATTTTTGCCACCTAAATCTTCACTTAACCACAACTTAAGTTTTAGCCTTTAAGGTCCAATTTCCAACACTTAAGACATTTCCTCCTCTTTTATTCTTCTACAAGCTTCCTTATTAACCAAGTTTTAACCTAATTAACCGAGGTGAAATTCAGGGTTTCACAGTTATAATCATTCTTCACCAAGTTCATCGTTAATAAGATATTAGATTGTTGCCTTTAATTTATAGGGTTATCATTCTCTTCAAGTACATAGAGTTGCACATACTTTGTGGAGCCAATGACGCAATGTATTGAATTTAGCACTATAAATTCAAATTAGTGAGGTAGATTGGTACTTCTACATGGCGCGTTTGTGTTGCAATCCAAGTTATTTTTGCTTAATTCCTACATTTCTTTGTAGATTTTTGGTGTTGACATCTGTTCTGGTTAGTTAATCTTCAACCATCAACCCTCTTAGTTTGAGAGGTAGAACAAGAGTGGTTCTTTGTTAATTGTAGGCAGAGTCCCTCTCCTCATATGAGGTAATGAACTAGCAAAGTTAAGATTATATAGGTAATATTATACCCAATTGACAAATTGAACCATCATTCACCATCTTACTCCAATTGTCATTTTGTTGCATGTTGCATTGGTATTTTCTCATGATTACTACAAGTCTGTAGAACAAAACTTTAGCAATGTAAATTAATTTCAAATAGTGCACTTTCTTGATAGTATGCGACTCTGTAACAAAATCACCATTCTAAATTGTTTCATCATTCAATAAGCATCAATATAATATGGTGTTTTTTTTCTCTCACTTGGTTGATTTCGCTCCTAGCTCGAATTTCATAAATTCTATATCTTAAGAGTACTGATTTTTGATACACCAATAAAAGTTGTTTGTATCTAACAAAATTTTAATTTCGCTATGTAACCCTTATGAGTTTTGGTAATTTGTTGATTACTTGGTTTTAGAGTTAAATTATCATCCAAGTCCTCTTTTTGTGACTTGTTATTAGGGATTTGTGAAAGCAGTTAAAATTTTAGTTTGTGCATGCATAGGTAAAAAAGAAATATTATTGACAAAATGATGACATACATTTAATATCAGACAACTATTAACAAAAAATAGGTGAAAAACCGACATTGAAAACAATATTTAATGTCGACTTGAAAACTGACATTGAAGATAATTGACATTGAAATCTTAGTTATCTATAATGTTGGTTTAAAACCGACATTAAAGACCACTGACATTAAAGATCTTTTATAACACGATCTTCGATGTCATGTTAGTTTTAGACCGACATTAAAATCTAGTTTTGTAGTAGTGTTTGATGAGCCTCCTATAAGAACATCTTATGATGCTAGTATAAATCTTAATAAAAATAAAAGGGTTAGCGTGACTCAATATGAATATGCAAAGATCATAGGTAGTGTTATGTTTCTAATGAACTATACCAGACTTGATATTGCATACGATGTGAGTAGATTGAGTATAACATAATCCTGATAAAGATCATTGGGGTGTTATTCGTCGTTTTTTGAAATATCTTAAGAGTACAATAGACTATTGTTTGCATTTCAATAAATTCTCTACTGTGTTAAAAGGTTATATTGATGCAAATTGGGTAAGTGATAGTGGCGAGGTCAACTACTAGTAGATATGTATTCTTACTTGGCAAACGAGCCATATCGTGGAAGTTTGCAAAATTGATGTGCATAGCTAGGCCCACCATGGAAGCTGAATTTATTGCTCTAGAGTTAACAAGACAAGAGCTTGAGTGGCTGAAAAGTCTACTAGGAGATGTACCATTGTTGGGAGGAGGGTATCAGTACTAGTTTCAGTACATTGTGATTCACAAGCTCCCATGGGAATTGCTAAGAATAGTATATATGATGTAAAAGGAGGCATATCCATCTTGACATGGAGTTGTGAAATAGTTGTTAAAACGAGAAGTTATTTCCTTGGAATTTGTGAGATAGAGAAGAATTTAGCCAACCCTCTAACCAAGGACTAACAAGGAAAATAATTTTAGAATCCTCAGTGAACATGAGACTTAAACCATTATAGTGATTTATAGTCCTCCATCTGGGTGGTCTATTGTGATAAATTTGATGGTCCATAGTCCTTTTTCTGGAAGGTCTATTGCGATAGACTTGATGATCCATAGCCCTTTATTTGGATGGTCCTAGTACGAACTTGATGGATAAAACTAAAACCTTTAAATGATCCATAACCCTTTCTTTGGGTGGTCTTGATATGGATTTGAAGGATAATGATGAAATCTTCATAACTCAGTATCTAAGTGGTTTGTCTTTGACAAAATTGATGAAGCATTTAACATGATAATGAAGTGATGCCACCTTCTATGAAAGAGTTTAAGAGTCTTTTTTTATAGCTTTTGCGGTGATATGAGGTTTACTTGCATGGCCTTATTTAGCAAACTCTATATCGCGAAATCAAGGAAAAATACTTGGAGTAAAACGTGTTGTGGGGGTCTTAACCAATGTTATTGAAAGTTCAAGAGGTAACTCATTTTCTCTAATGAAGTTGTTGCCCTGTGTCACAATTGCACTTTCCGAGGCTTCACTTAGCGATTGTGCGGCACTTGTTCCCGCTCACGAACAAGTTAGCCAATTCGAATAGGGACAGCCGATGGCACACCAGGTGCCTCTCGCAACCTCCACCCCCATTTTAGAGAAAACTGTTTTAGAAAACGGAATTGGAGAAAAGGTTTTCGCAAACAGTTTGATTGTAAGAATAGAGAAGAAAAATATTGTAGTAGGCTAGAAAGCAATAAGCAACAACAATAGCTTTATAGCATACTACTCTGGGTATGGGGAAGTGATGGTTAGTTCTTTCCCCATATAGAACATTCTGAACAAAAACACATCTACTACCCTTGCATATGGAAACGGGCGAGCGGTCACTCACTAAGAAAAGTATATATAAACCTAACTACCTAGCAAAAGGAAATACATAGGATGAAAGCATAGTAAAAAGAGGTGGAGGCGGTCATGCGGACATGATAACACGCCCTGGACAAGCATGACTGTGACATTCTCCCCCACTCAATTGGTTGACGTCCCTGTCAACCATCTTTGCTCGAACTCAGCATATTGTTGAGCAGCTGCCTTTGAGGCCTTCCATCCTACATCTCTCCTCGGCATGGTTAGGATGATAGGGTTTCAATCTACTTACGTGGATGACAGGATGAATCTCCATCCACGATGGTAACTGCACCCGATAAGAGGTTTTCCCAACCCTTTTGATGACTTCTACCAGTCCTCTAAAGTTGCTCACGAGGCGATGTTCTTCTTGCCTCGGCTTCAAAATTGTCCCAGGCAAAAATTTAATTGTACCCAGTCTCCTGGTAGGAACTTTCGGTGTCTGGGCTTCCTTTTTCTCCTTCTCCTCCTCTTTGGAATCGGGGACGTGTAAACTATCCGGCTTAACAACATGACACTGCTCAAAGACACGTAGAATGTCTTGGGGAGCCTTTTCTTCCACGGTTTCGATTGACTCGTAGGTAAAGTCCTTCTCCAACTGGAGAGCCGAGATCATCCTTATCCCTTTCGACCGTCTGATCTCAGCATGCACAACGGTGGGCATAGACCCGGTGATCATTAGACACTTGGTGAGGGGTATCGGTATTACCTTGTGCTCAAGCAAGAACTCCATCCCCAACACCACATCAAAGTTATCCATCTTAAAGATCACGAAATTGGCAGGGCCACTTCAGTCCCCCAACTTCGACTGTCCTCTTTGTCATTCCTGTAATCGACAAGGCCTTAAAGTTCACTACTTTCATTTTATCTACGCCTCCTTCCCAATGGAGATTCAGCCGTCTGGCTTTTGTTTCGGACATAAAATTATGGATGGCCCCCGAATCGACATGGTACTTTGGCCGATCTATGGTTGCCCAAGCATCAATGTAACATCAGTCCACCTCCGTGGATCCTTTTCTCTTCTCCTACATCCTTTCGGAGGGCAGCTATATCTCAGGGCCCCACACCCGTGGTTCTATCTTTCTCTACCTGTACATCTCGTCTTCTACCTGAACAACTTTGCATTTTTAATCTAGGAGCTAATGAGGTTTTGGAAGCATTAAAAGCGGCTTCGTCCGAACATTCGCTCGCCTTGTGCGAACCTCTGCATATATAACAGGATAAGGGCCGATAAAAATTCCTCTGATTCTGCCCCGCCATGTATTTCTAGTCTCTGCTGATGAGGGTCTACTATCCCTATTGTTGTCTCTATCTCACCCCCACTATTTTCTTGAGGGACTCAAAACTTGTCTCTTTCTCCCTCTATTAGGGATCTCGAGTGTTGCCTCATCTCTTGAGCTTCATCAATGAGTCAAATAACCATTCGGTTCCGTGCGTATGCGACTGGGAGATCCTGTATTCTCTGCCCATACAGCTTGTTTTTGCCCACGGTTTCAGGCCTTTAATAAACAGAAAACTTTGTCTTTTTCGGACATGTCTCTTTATGTCCAACATCAATCCAGTAAATTGTTTTCACGTAGTCCTAATAGTATCAAGTATGTTCAATTCCCATAGCTTGCATCTTGCCAAAATCTCAACATTTTTTAGGAAGAGACTGAGAACGGCAACTCTTGTTCTTTTCTCCCACGTGTCGATGACACACCGTCCCTCTTTGAACATCCATGAAAACGGGAACCTCCACCATAACTTGGCATCCTCTACTAGGTGCATCGTCACTAGGGTGATCTTCGACCTTTCAGTCGCTTGTGTCGTAGCCTTGAAGTACTGTTCCAAGTCAAAGATAAAATTTTCTAGTGCCTTTGCGTCGCGAGCCCCACAAAGGCTTAAGCTCGGGTATTTTACCATGTTGAATTGGGCCGTACAACCCGACGGGGCTTGATTTCCCACCCCTCGTCATGGTGGGTTAATTTTGCACTAATGTCCGCAATCTCTGTCGGACGACATCGATAGTGGCTCAAAAGTCCTCGATATTTCGATCACCATTTGAATGATCGCTCTCTGCGAGCTGTCTAGTTCTTTGACACACTTTCTATCGAGGCAACAGAGCTCGACGAAAGCATCCCCATGCTCAAGAGGCCTATCCATCGTAGTTTTTGCCTCTAGGTCTCAACCCTTGTTCAACAATTCCCTAACGGGCTTCCTGTCTTAAGCGACTAATCACCACATCAATTTCATCAGCCTTGTCAGCGACTTCCTATAATTGAGTCTCTAGGAACCGAACCTGATTCAGGAACTTCTATTAAATAGAGCATTTTTTTAGATCACACTAAGCACGCAGGGAAGAGAAAGGATCCATAAGCATCTCAATTGATATTTTGACATAAAAGAACATGCTAAAAATAGAGTAATAATGGGTTTCATGAACATACTTTGGCCCCGAACCCATTGCAATCTCCATTTCTAGCTGTAAAATCCTTCGAATCTTGTGTAGAACCACCATAAGATCTTCTCTACTATCCTCTTGGTGCTCTATATTGAGTTGTGGGACTCAAATAAGTTGGAAATCAAAGGGAATATGGAGAAATCTCACTAAACCAACCCATTGAAATACACCTTCTTCATTCGAATTTTTAAGCAAAAATTCAGTCGGTTCATCCTTATTTTCTTCACTCCAATCTCTTCAATATATTGCAGACCATCATGCAAAGACATGTGTTGCATGGGATGCAAACTCATGTTTGGAGTAAACAAAGAAGAGGTGATGGGTTCCTTGTAAACTAGTTGAAGATGAACTTTGAAAAAACCCATTTTTAAGTTTATGTAATTTTTCAATTTCCAAAATCCATTTTGATTTTAAAATCATATTTTATTTCTAAAATCAAAATTTATTCATTTTACAAATTAATTTCATAAATTAATTTTCTAATAAAATTAATAAATAAATATTTAAACAATTTAAATAATTCTAATTAATTTAATATCCAATATTAAAATAATTTTTACACAAATTCATGTTCATATATTTAAATCTATGTAAATACACTTTCTCCAATTCTATTTGATTCTAATTTGAACATTTCAAATTAACACACTTTACTTTAGAGCTAATCCATTTCCGAGCTAGTAAGGGGACCTTATGAACCTACAGATCGTGGGCTCCAACGATCCGAGATTAATCGGCTAAACTCATTAGACTGATCTAACCCCCATTCATTAACTAATGGGTCACTCTACTAAAGCCCATAGTTGAACTCCCCTCTATGTCCACTCGATATAACCATGATTAGTAAGTTAACCATTCACAGGTTGTTCATAATAACGGCTAGGTCAAATATTTATTTTACCTCCGAAATTATCTCTTGTTCCTTAAGTTCCCATTGATCCCCTAATAAACAATTGTTTTGTGATCCAATCACAAAACCGAGTCCCTCTCGTACCAAATGAGAGGGCGGGATTTCTTGTTCAAGCCCCATAATCAGCACTTAAGGGAACAACCTCTCTACTATCCCTAAAGCGGGTATGAGTGAATTCCCTCTTGCACCCTATGTCCCCAGCTCTCTATCCAGTCTTACCTTGAAATGACAATCATATTGAGCCAATGCTGTTGAGCTAACCCTCACCTATGCAAATCTAAGGACAATTCCAGATAAACAGGAGTTCATAGTTAGCTCGGGATTAAGGTCAAGTTACCCAGGTCATCGCTTTGAAATAGTTAGTCTTAAACAATCAACAACGTTATAAAGTAAGAGTGATTCATTTCGTGGTCTGATCTTGTACAAACTCTTTTACACAAGGACACCCCCACTCCTCATGTCCAACATGAACAAATTAGGATCACTTCGTTTGTAACACTTTACAACTCCTTGTAACAACTACAGAGCAGACCGTATCCAATAGTGTTACCAGAATAAGTCACCGAATCTTATCCATGTACTATAGATCATTTTGACTATTTACTCGTTCTTGATTCATCTTTATGTCTCCACATAAAGTTCAAGTACTCATCCAATAGTCAAGGGACTTTTAGATTTATTGGATTTCTATTCAATCAATAGATCTATTCAATAACACCTTTATTGAATTATCAGAATAAGCTCTATTGTTTACATACCACGAGTTTTAGGACATAAAACCCAACCCATTTGCTCTTCAATCTCGACCAATCGGTCAACATGGGACTTACCCGACTGCTTCTAGCAGACATGATCACAGCTTCTCAACTCTAAGAGCCGACTTGGCTCTACTACCAAATGTCACAATCGCACTTTTCGAAGCTTCACTTAGTGATTGTGCGACACTTGTTCTCGCTCACAAACAAGTCAGCCAATTCGAGTACGGACAGTTGATGGCACACCGAGTGCCTCTCGCAACCTCTACCCCCATTTTAGAGAAAACAGGTTTGGAGAAAAGGCTATTGCAAACAGTTTGATTGTAAGAATATAGAAGAGAAATAATGTAGTAGGCTAGAAAGCAATAAGAAACAACAACAGCTTTATAACATACTACTCTGGGTATGGGAAAATGATGGTTAGTCTTATCCCCATATAGTGCATTCTAAACAAAAACACATCTGTTACCTTTGCATATGGAAATGGGCGAGCGGTCACTCACTAAGAAAGTACATATAAACCTAACTACCTAGCAAAAGGAAATACATAAGGATGAAAGCATAGTAAAAGAGGTGGAGGCGGTCATGCGACCATGAGCAACATGCCCTGGACAAGCATGACCGTGACACCCTGCTTTACTATTCATCAATTTAAATCGTTAGATATTGGTATTTAAGTTTGAACCCCTAGCTCATAATAATTTCTTCAAATAATTTGTTTTATTTTAATTTTGCTATAACAGTCATTTGTGAGGGATTATTGGAAATGACTCTTGGGCTTAGGCCCATAGCAAAAGTTAAAAAAATCCCATATTAGAGAATTAAGTAATGCCTTAAAGGTATAAATACTAAGGCATATTAGAGGAAACTCTAAAGTGTGGTGGTGGTGGAAGTATAACCGTTTTACCACACGTGCGCGTCACTATCACCGTCCGATCAAACGAGCGGGTTCGGTTAATCGCACTTGCGCAGAAAAGAAATAACTTTTTTCCCCAATATCTCATTTTTGTCCTCTACTAATCTTTCTTCACCTGTTCTGTTCTGAGCATTATTTTCCTTTGATTCTAATCCATCTTTCAGGTGCACGCCTGAATTTTGACATCGAGGTCGCACCGTAATTGCTTTCAGGGCAGTGGTTCCTCCACAATGCAACAACTCTTCGATGTCTGTTTTTACAATTGTTATTTGAAATGCATGACATTTTTACAAATAAAAAGTGTGAGTTTTGCTTCTTAATATTTCAAAAATGGAGGTCGTCCCTTGCTGTGAATGGATGAAGGGGAGAGAGAAAGAAGGGAGAAAGAGGAGGAAATAGAGAAGGAAAAACAAAAAAGGAATGAGAAAATCCAAATAATCTAAAAACTTAATATAAAATTAATAAAAATTGCCAACTCAATATGCCACGTTATTTTTCCATTAGTCAACTGACGGTAAAAGGAACTCAGGGACCATTTAGAAGTATTTTTCAAATCTTAGGACTAAAGTGTCTCTTTTGAAATCTAAGGGACCAAATAATACTAATCTCAAATCTCAATGACCAAAAGTGCATTTTGTCCAAAAGATTGTTTTTCTAAAAAAAAGTCAAATTTAATCCATAGACTTGTCAAGTTACAACAATTTTGATCTTTCCAAACATCACAAAAAAAAAAAAAAAAAAAACTTTTATCTGATGTGCTCAATGAATTATAAACACATACATAGGTTAGAAATTGATAAAAATATAGAGAAAAATGACACTGGAGCACTTTATTATTCTTGAAATTTATGAGTTTTGAGATAATTATTCAATTAATAATTTGTATACAAATTTTATTTCCTTAAAAATTATTAAGGGGGTGTTTGGCTCACCAACACGAGTTGAGTTAAGTTGGTATAATATACCAACTCATTATTTGGTCTACCAACTTTAAATGTTGGTGGAGTTCAGTTGGTATATTTTACCAACTCACCCCAACTCTCCAGAACTCACCTCAACTCTCCTTTCTTCCCATGTTTTCAATGGTCGACCACTGTCACATTCCGAGAACTAAATCCGGACTCCGACAACCACCTTCGATGAAAATTCCGACGACCAATTCTGGGCTCCGATAGCCACCTTCGATGATAATTCCAACGATGAAATTCGGACTCCAATAACCACCTCCGATGACAACTTTGACGGCCAACTTCGAGCTTCGACAACCTTCGCACGATCAACTCTGACAACTAATTATGGCCTTCGACAACCACCTTTGGTGACCGAACTCTGACGACCACCTTCACACTACCAACTTCAATGACCAATTGGCTCCAACAAAAAACTCCGATGACCAACTTCGACAACCACCTCTGACTACAAACTTCGATGATCACCTTTGAACGAGCAACTCCGATGACCAACTCGAGGCTTTAACAACCACCTTAGACGACAAACTCTGACAATCAACTCTAATACCACCTTCATGCGACTAACTTTAGGCTCCGACAATCACCTTCAGCTACAATCTCCAGCAAAAATCATCTTCGACGACCACTTTTGCTCGACCAACTCCAAGATTCGAAAACCACCTCCAATGACAAACTTTGACAACCAACTCCAATGCACCTTCATGTGACCAATTTCAGGCTCCAACAACCACCTTCGACTACAAATTCTAGGAAAAATCATCTTCGATAATCAACTTCGACAATCACTTCTGACTATTATAAGACTGATGACTATTACAATATGTTGTAGGATCGTTGATTATGTAAAAAATATTAATTTGTCTACATTAAATGAAATATTTATATGTAATGAATTCACATATCATATGAGTGTTAAGAATATTTAGACGAAAAAAATATATATAGTTGAAAAGTATGTAACATATAACAAAAAAACCATAAAATAATCTTTTTTCCTGGAACATTTTCTCGTACGAATTAGTGAAAAAAGAGATTTGATATTTGACGATCCTCCAAATTTAGATGAAATGAAAGTGAAACTTTTGAAGAAATGTGGTGACATTCCATTGGTTCTTACGATGATGGGGAGATTTAATTAAAAAAATTCATGACATAGGAAAAAGAAAGAAAAAAAGAAATTGATAATGAAATTCATAGAGAAAAATTAGCTAGAATCAAAAGTTTTGATTTCGCTTTAGTTCATCATTTTATTTAACCATACTTCTACAAGAAATGTAATGGGTTAATTTTTATTCATTACCCAAAAACAAAGAAAGAAAGAAAAGTTTTAAAAATTAAAAGAAATAAATTGTATATTTTATTCAAATAAATATGTATAGAATTATTGAATAAAAAAGTTTCAAAACAAAAATAGTAATTATAAAAACATATTACTTAGAGTTCAAAAAAATGCATTACATACTCAAATATATGAACTCAACTATGCATTCCAGATACAGAGATATACGAACTACATATATATGAACTCCAAACATCATATTTCAACTCACCGCCTTAAACCGTCCCGTCCCTGAGTTTATGAAGAGACAAAATATTGAAGGAATTAAAAATTGTAACACTAATTTAAGTTTAAGGTTCTACTCAAATATAAAAGAAAAGTTTGTGTGTTCAACTTTCAATTTTATGACAAAGAAAAATTAGGTAAAATCGAATTTTTTTCCCTAATAAAAAAACTGCAGGCGTGTTACCCTCTGGTCTCAGTCCCTCACACCACTTCGCAGATTTCGGTCGCCACTGCTTCCTCGTGGCCGCTCGCTCGCCGGAGCCAAGTCTTGTTCGAGCTTCGTAGTTGGCAGCCTGCGCCTTCTGGTTTCAGTCCGTCGCTCTGTAGTACGACCAAGACCTTCAAAATTAGAGGTGAGTGCCCTTGGTTGTGTTGTTTTCGTGTTGATTTTCGTGTTGTTGTCACTGATGGTTAAGCCTTTGATGCTCTTTGGTTGACGATTAACCCCCTCTCCAGTTTCTGATTAGTGATTACGGACTTATATGCCCTTTACGGCTGGGATTAGATACAAATTTTCTGTTAGGTTTCATCGTTGCATAACCTAAACTCTAGGACCTTTATATCGTTATTTCCTTTGAAATGGAACGATCTGAATTTGTATCCTTCTTTTTCTTGCTCCACTTCACTCATCGTTTTTGGTGATTTTTTAGTAGAAAAAATGAAGGTCGAACAATTGGTAAATAATTTTCTCGGAAAGAGCAGGAGAGGATCATTGGAACGCGTGAGAGAACTGGTCCAGTATGATATGTTGGTTTGTGGTTATTAGTTCTGTCCCTCTCTCTGTATCAATCTGAGATGTGGGTTATGATAATGGATTGCATTGCATGCATCTCTTGTTACTTGTTAAACGAGGGGCGGCGTAAAAGAACTAGTGTTGAGTTTCTTGTTCTGGTCACTCTATTTCAAACATAGAATCAAATGATTTCAAGGATTTTATAGAAAATCTAACTGAACAAAACTAAGTCTATGTGTGATGACCATGCTATAATCACTTCTTTCACGCATTGGTTTCTATATTTTGTTTTCTAGATTTTAGGAGTGTTTTACAAAATCCAAACCAACATTTGAAAACTAAAAAGAGGTAGTTCTTAAAAACCTGTTTTTGTTTTTGGAATTTACTAAGAATTCAAATATTTACATTGGAAAGATGAAATCCACAACTAAGAAATTTTGAGACTCAAAAACCAAGAAGTAAAACCCTAATGGTTATCAAATATGACCTAAACTTATGCACACCCTATGCTTTAGCATTCTAGGATAATATATTCAAGGTTGGCATTTTGTTTTCAGATTATTTACTTTTGTTGTTTCTGAAATGTATTTAATCTCACTGTTTTTAGTCTTTCAATTCAAGCAGCATTGGTGCAGCCATGTTTTTGACACGGGTGTTTGGGAGAACATTTCTAGCTGCTGCTAGATCAGAAACTTCTTCTGCCACAGGTGCTGCTGCTGCTACAGCTAGGATGGGCTATAACCCGCTTGAGGAGTTTTTTGAGGCAGATAGAAGTCCAGATGATGACAAACCTGTTGTATATGGTATACTCTTATATTGCTGTCGAACATTGGTCTTCTATAACAGCATATAAATTCATATCTTGGCTCATTCATTTTGAAGAATTTCAAGATACTGTTCTACGGGGATACAAATTTATACCCCGGTCCTGGTGTCTGGTCCAATGTGGTGAAATTTGAAACATGAAGCCATGGAGGGTTCACTAACTCATGGAAATGAATACAAATTGATCGGATATGGCCACTGCATTAAAAGAAAATACCATCCGTGTCATGCATGGAATCTGAATGCATCTTTTGAGACAACAAAGAGTGGAAGTGGTTATAGAGTACTTAAATTGGTCATTGAGAATGTGGATTCCGCTTCATTGATGAAATATGACATAATAGGTGAAATGAGTAAATTACAAGTCCATTTGCTGGACTGATTAGGCCTTCAAAGTTTTAACACTTTGGAGACACCAAAGTACTCCAAAAGTATATAGATTTAGTTTCGTTATAGTTTCAATAGTATAGGTTCTTCCTTCTTTGTTTTCTTCGATAACGTGGCTGTATCAAAATACCTGATCGGTTCCAAAATGAAGATAGGAACAAGGACATTAAATAGGTGTAGGCAGCCATAACTATGTCTGGTCTTTCTGCATAACTTCTATACCTGTCAGTGTTTTCTTATTGCTGAAACTGTGGTATGTGTGCCATGTGATCAGCCCTTGAAAGGTTTATATGCGCTTGTGGACTTTTTATAAATTGTTCTATGTATGGCTGCACATGTGATACAAATGTTATGTTAATGTTTTAGCATGGTGTTTATTCGAGTGATTAATCTCTTTGAATGAATTTGG
Source organism: Benincasa hispida (assembly GCF_009727055.1). NCBI lineage: Eukaryota > Viridiplantae > Streptophyta > Magnoliopsida > Cucurbitales > Cucurbitaceae > Benincasa > Benincasa hispida. The sequence continues at coordinate 7,736,126 of NC_052350.1, forward strand.
CTCGCTTTTTGTCAAGAGGCTATTTTGTTTAAGGATTTTAGATGCATATTTTTCTCATGCCAATACACACGTGATCTTTGTACAAAGTTGCTACTTCTGAGGAATAAAGAAGTCTCTTGAAACAACCAAAATTTAAGTATGATCTATGATGCAGTAGAAAATTTTATGAGATTTGAAGATTCTCTCTTGGTGGCCACCTATACCATATGGGATAGTGTGGGATAGGAATATCCTTTAAGTTGTTTGACTCTAACTTTAGGCTTAGATAATTGTGAGACCGAAAGACTCATGGATGACCAAAGAATCTTCATAGTTTGGTTCATATGAGATGATGTTAGTATCTTATGAATTCTGCTCATGGACATACAGATTGTTCTGGATGCTGGCAAATACAAAAGGTGCTTGTTTAGTTTGTGTTGTGACGATTCAAATTTATAGTATAAATAAACAGCGATGGACCAGAGGACAAAAACTCATATTTCTTGTAGAATGGAAGGGAGAAAAAGCCCATTCATTAGAAGTTAAAAAAAGTCCCGTAGAATCTTATGGATGAAATTTTGGGCTTTGTTCAAAAGACATTATTGAGATTCTCATTACAATTTATATGCTGTTAGGTCGAAGTTGGAAGGCTTCAGAACTACGGCTCAAGTCTTGGGACGATCTTAACAAGCTATGGTATGTCCTGTTGAAGGAGAAAAATATGTTGATGACACAGCGCCAGATGCTTAATGCTCAAAATCTAAGATTTCCTAATCCAGAACGCATTCCCAAGGTAAAAGTTGATAGAGATTTCATATTATTTTCAAATTGTCAATATAAGTTCGATCTGCTTTCTTTGTTTTGTTGCATCTGTTTCCTTCTCCTGCTTCAGTTTTGTAATCTTAGGCTTGATAATGGCTCTCCTGTCACTACTTTTCTATTCTAATATTGATGGTGGTTGTTGATGCTTGTAAATAATTTAGGTGAGGAAATCAATGTGTCGAATCAAACAAGTACTTACCGAGAGAGCCATCGATGAACCAGATCCTCGGAGATCCGCAGAGATGAAGAGGATGATAAACGCTCTGTGATAAGTGAAAAGTGTTTCAAAGTCAGTCTAGTATGCCGTGGATCTTATCATATCAGAGACAAAAGGGAGGAAGAGTTAGTGAGATAATCATTCTGTAATCGAGGATCTTGTTAGAAGCCTAGAAACTGTTTGATGATTTGTAATCTTGTTTTTATCTATACACTAATTAAAGTTTTGAAGATGTTTTTTTTTATTTGTGCCGAAGATCAACATTGGCCAAGTTTATTCTAGAAGATTTGGAATACACAGCATAGATCTAGTGTGTGTGTGTGTGTGGAGGGAGTTGAAAATGAAAGAGTTGACAACAAAAAAAGAAAAAGAAAAAGAAAAGAGGAAAATGTGGATGCTTTGATGTGCTGTTTGGAAAATGAAAGTATTGTCATGAATGTTAGGAGGACCATAAACACAAAGGTAGAATGTGTGTTGATGCTTTGGCTTTGATGATCCTGTGTGGTTGCTCATTCCAATTCTATTCCCTACACAAGGGGGGCAAAGCCACATGATTGGATTAGACAATGTTGCTTTTTTGATTAGCTTCTTAATCAAGATTGTTTATTCATGAGAAGGAAAGACAGAGGGCCCCTCACATCCTCCTCTCTCCCCACTTTGGAAGTGTAGTTTCTTTCTTCTACTGGTTCATGACTTGTGTATATATCAAGATCCGCCATGTGGCACAATCTCATTGGAGAGATGTAAACAGTAAGGGGGAAAAAATGATTAATATTGTGTCACCTTTAAAAATAGTAATGTGGGTTGGAATTGGAACAGCTCAAGACAACCTTAACCTCTTTCTCATAGGCAAAAAATATTACATGATGGATTTTGCTGACAGACAGAGGGCCAAGCGTCACCGGCTGGGTAATCCAATCATCCCCGGAGGAGAAAATGCCCGAAACGGAAAGGAGGAAAGTGGGACCCATATATGACGAAATCAGCCCTTGGATTGAAATGTCAGACTCAGAGCCACCAAAAAAAAAAAAAAAACCCAGTCGAGTAATTAAAATGAAAAGTCAAAATTGAAAAATAAAAAATAAAAAACAGCATTTTGGGGCACGTTCTACAAAATCANAAAATAAAAAACAGCATTTTGGGGCACGTTCTACAAAATCACTTGGGGCAATTGCATCACCGCCATGTTTATTTATCATTTACTCAGCCCGAACTGCCCGATCTGCCCGGGGACTGCCCGGACCTGCCCGGACTCGGCTCTCTACCAAGTACGAAGTACACATTTCCTTTCTGCCGTCTGGCTTTCTCTTTCTCTTTCTCTTTCTCTTCTCCCACAAACTCCCAACCTTCTCTTCTTCTGTTTGCGCATTCGATTTTTCTCACTCTAGATTCTCGCACTCTTCTCTCTCTTCTTTTCTAGGTTTGAAAGGCGGCTCGAAATCTATAATCATCTCTTTGCGTGTGGTTGGATCTGGACTTTAATTCGATCACTCTCCGTCTTATAGATAAGGTAAACCCTAGAATTCGTGGTACGCCGGTGGGGATTTTTCCCGATTATCCCTTCTTATCTATATCGGGATATGATATCACGCCAGTGTTTTCTATTGATCTAGGGTTTCTTGGTAAGCCGATAGCTTTGAATTGGCTTTTCCTCTGTCGAATTAGGGTTAGGATTGATGGTACTCGTTCGGCGTGAAGGTGGGATCGAGGCTGGACTTGGGGAAAATGCTAGGCTATGCATGGGCGTCGAGGTGAGGACTGGAAACGGATTCGGCACATGTGGACAGTCCCCACACGTGGTACTCAGATCGTAGAAGCAGATGGTTCTTCGTCATCGTCTTCGTCTGCACCTAATTCGTTTTGCAAGGTAACCTTTTCTCCGTTCTTCTTTATCCTGATTGTTCTTTTTTACATATTTCTCTTCCTGCTTCAGCTTCCTTTCTGGTTGTTTTAGCTCGTCCTCGCAACGAAAAAAACATTCCCTGTTGTACTTGTAGGCGAAATGGAAAGGATGAAGAAATTATTCGTTGCCTCAATGTTGGAGGGGGGAATTGTTTTTAGTTCTTATGTTGTTCATTCTTTCTCTATGGAGAAGGAATTTAGTGAATTGTCTCTGAAGCATTGGATGAGGTCTGGCGAATTGTTTCCATTGTAGGAATTTGGATTTTCTTTATTCTTTTGATGAGGACCTTGGCATTGGCTGAGTGGTCTGTAGGCTTTCGAAAAGGTCTCATATTCAGTACAAAAACTATATGGCTATTTTCTGCTTGGCATTACCGAATGCTATTGTAGATTCTTTGTTAGGAGATGGGGCGTTATCTCGTTGAGACCAGCAAATTAATGAGCTTTTGTATTTTCCCCATTCCCGACGATGGATATTTTTCTTTTGAGTCATCTGTTTCAGGTTTGTTACCTAGTCCCAAGGTGTGTTTGCCTCACCAGGGCAGGATGTTTACCAGACTTGCTTCAGGTCTTTGAGGTTTTCTTAACCACCTTGCTATTTTAAAAATGGACTTGTATATGGGGATTGAGTAACACATCTTATTGACTTATTTGAATTTAGACATTCAATGTGTCTCAACTAAACATTTCTATGAAAATATTGTTTAGACATATGCATTTGATGATATAAGTGAATCTACATTTGCCCCCCCTTTTTTTTTTTGTTTTTTTCCTCCTTCCCTGTTTCTTCTCATGGAGAAACATTTTATTTTTAAAAGGTGCAAGAGTTTTTCCCCTCGGTTTTTTCTTGGAGCTGTGAAGGAGTACATCATGTAGCTTCTTGTAGTCTTGCTTATATGTGTTGGTTCCTCATTAATTTTCTAATTTCCATTAACAGGCCCTTATCTTTTGACGACTAACTATTTTTTATTCTCTTTGAACAGGGTGGACGTAGGATTAGTGTTGGTGATTGTGCACTTTTCAAACCCCCACAAGATTCCCCACCTTTTATTGGCATAATCCGGTGGTTGACGACTGGTAAGGAGAATAAGTTGAAGCTAGGTGTGAATTGGCTTTATCGATCTTCTGAACTAAAGCTCGGCAAAGGCATCCTTTTGGAAGCTGCGCCGAACGAGGTCTTCTATTCCTTTCATAAGGATGAAATTCCTGCTGCATCTTTACTCCATCCGTGTAAAGTTGCATTCCTTCCAAAGGACGCTGAACTTCCATCTGGGATTTCGTCATTTGTGTGTCGAAGAGTGTATGACATAACTAATAAGTGTTTATGGTGGCTAGCTGATCAGGATTATATTAATGTAAGTTCTTGATGCTTTATTCATTTCTGTCTCCTAAATAGTATGATCTTTGGTTAGTCTTATTATTATTGTTTGTCAGGAACGTCAGGAAGAAGTAGACCAATTGTTATATAAGACAAGATTAGAAATGCATGCTTCAGTGCAACCCGGCGGTCGATCACCTAAGCCTACAAGTGGTCCAACATCAACGTCTCAGTTAAAAGCTAATTCAGATAGTGTTCAAACGACTGCCTTTCCTTCTCATACAAAAGGCAAGAAAAGAGAAAGGAGTGACCAAGGATTGGAATCTGTCAAACGAGAACGCATCATCAAAGCTGATGAAGGTGATTCTGCTAACTGCAGATTGGAAAGTATTTTAAAGTTAGAGATTGCAAAAGTTGCTGAAAAAGGAGGCCTAATTGATTCCGAAGCTGTCGAGAAATTGGTGCAGCTTATGCTGACAGATAGAAATGACAAAAAAATTGATTTGGCTGGCAGATCAGCACTTGCAGGTGTGATAGCTGCCACAGATAAGGTTGAGTGCCTTGGTCAGTTTGTGCATCTTAAGGGTTTACCTGTACTTGATGAATGGCTCCAAGAGGTTCACAAGGGAAAAATTGGCAGTGGTGGTAGCCCCAAGGATAGCGATAAAGCAGTTGAGGAATTTCTCCTGGTTTTGCTTCGTGCCCTCGATAAACTACCTGTTAATCTTCCTGCTTTACAAATGTGCAACATTGGAAAGTCTGTGAATCATTTACGCTCACATAAGAATTTGGAGATTCAGAAGAAAGCAAGGAGCTTAGTGGACACATGGAAAAAGCGTGTTGAAGCTGAAATGAACATTAATGATGCGAAATCTGGTTCAAACCAAGCTGTTGCATGGAGTGCAAGAACTCGTCCATCTGAAGTTTCTCATGGAGGGAGGAATCAAGATGCATCCTCTGAAGTTGCGATGAAGAGCTCGGTTTCTCAGCTTTCTACATCAAAATCTGCTTCAGTTAAGCTTGCCCAGGATGATAGTGTTACAAGATCTGCATCTGCCTCTCCTGGTTCTATGAAACCAGTTTTATCACCTGCATCGGCAAGTATTAACTCAAAAGATGGTTCTTCCAGAAATCCGGGTGTTTGTGGCACAACTGATCTTGCTCAAACTATTGCCAGGGATGAAAAGAGTAGCAGTTCCAGTCAGTCCCACAATAATAGTCAATCTTGTTCTAGTGAACATGGTAAAAGTGGTGGTTTAGGGAAGGAGGATGCAAGAAGCTCTACCGCTGGTTCAATGAGTGTGAATAAGATATCAGGTGGTGGATCTCGCCAGCGCAAGTCAGTTAATGGATATCCTGGTCCTGTTCTCTCGGGGGGTCAACGGGATGTAGGGTCGGGGAAAAGTTCTTTGCACAGAAACACAGTTTTGGAGAGATCATCACAATCTGGAATGACCTTTGAAAAGGCATCCGATGGCCCTATTGGTGAGGGAAACAGTCCTAAATTGATAGTGAAGATCACCAATCGTGGCCGGAGTCCTGCACAGAGCGCTAGTGGAGGATCTTTTGAAGATCCTTCGACAATAAATAGCAGGGCTTCTTCTCCTCCACTTTCGGAGAAACATGATCAACTTGATCACAGTAAGAGTGATACATGTCAACCTAATATTACTGGAGATGTGAATGCAGAGTCCTGGCAGAACAGTGATGTAAAGGATACGATGGTCGGTGCTGATGATGGTGATGGATCTCCTGCTGCTGTAAATGGTGAAGAGCGCTGTCGGGCTGCAGAAGATGTAGCAGTTTCGAAGGCTACTCTGTCATCATTAATGAATGATCATAAGAATGGAAAGTTACACGAGGCTTCTTTCAGCTCCATAAATGCTTTAATTGATAGCTGTATTAAATGCTCTGAAGCTAGTATGCCTACCTCGCTTACGGATAATGTTGGAATGAATTTACTCGCTAGTGTAGCAGCTGTCGAGATGTCGAAGTCTGATTATGTTTTGCCTTCCGATACTCAAGGAAATATGTCTGCGCTGGACCGCTCTTCTAGAGGCAGTGATTGTAAAATCAAAGCATCTTGTCCTGAAGAGGATGCTAGAGATAACATGCCGTCAAATGATGCTATGGATGTTACTGAGCAGGGTGTGATCACCAGTTCCTTTGGAGGAAAAAATGTGGATGGAAGGGCTGCTTCACAATCTGAAGAGAAACCGGTTGGAGATCTGAATGGTCATTCAAAATCTTCTGGTGTAAACTTGCCACAAACTGCTGTGCCATTGGCAGATGGGTGTATGAAAATGAACGAGGCTGGAGGCCCTGCCTCCCCTGCTAGAGTGCCAGAGAAGGGCTATGAGATCAAGGGGGCTAAACCAGTCAAGGAAAGAAAGACGGCTGATGTAACAGATGGAGATAGCAGCCCAGAATCGAAACCAAAACCAAGCAGTTCTTTTCCTGATGGTGGCATGGTTGGTGATGGTAGTTCGAATCGGGAAGTTGAAATGGATGTTCTTGACGAACCTTTGCATCGCCGGCAAGAAGTTGATGGCAAGACGAATAATAGACTGAATGGTATTAGTACAGCAGATCAAAGGTTATCTTCCAAGTTGAACAGTGATTCTGCGAAATTAAGGAACGATGGATTACTTCAGGCTTCAGGCTCTTCAAGTGATCTGGTTTCTGTAAATGCAAGTGGGATGAAGGGCGAGAAGGTTGATGAAACTGCAGCTGATGTCAAGCTTGAAAAACATCAAAGTGATTTAGATCCTATGCCTTCCGAGTCCCGAGGTTTAGGTGGCATGTGTTCAGCTATCAACCATGAGGATGAGCATGTGGAGGAGAATTTGGAATCTAAAGAAAATACAGAGAGAAGTGGAGGACAAGCACATCATGGGCATTCTATTGTTTCTCCTGTTCAAGAAACTGAGCAGCCTAAGCCATCCAAGAGATCCAAATTAGCTGGTGTTGAAGCAGAAGAGGCAGAGGAGTCTACATCCACTGCTGCAGATGCTGCTTCCATGTCTACTGTGGGGGTGTCAGATATGGATGCTAAGTTGGAATTTGATTTGAACGAAGGCTTTAATGTAGATGATGGAAAATGCAGTGAGCCAAGCAGCTTTACACCGTCTGGTTGTTTGACAACTGTTCAGTTAATTAGTCCATTGCCCCTTCCTGTTTCTAATGTGGCAAACAACATTCCTGCTTCAATTACAGTTGCAGCTGCGGCAAAAGGACCTTTCGTACCACCTGATGATCTATTGAGGAGTAAAGGGGAACTGGGTTGGAAAGGATCAGCAGCCACAAGTGCTTTTCGACCGGCTGAACCTAGAAAAGTTCTAGAAATGCCCCTAGGACTTGCAACCACTCCACTTGCTGATGTTGCAGGCAGTAAAATTTCTAGACCCCCATTGGATATTGACTTGAATGTTCCCGATGAAAGGATTCTTGAGGATATGAATTCTCAGATGTCTACGCAGGAGGTGGCTTCTAAGCCTGACCTGGCTAATAATCGTGATCTGGCACATGGTATAGGTCCTACACATGGACGTTGCTCTGGAGGGCTAGATCTTGACTTGAACCGAGTTGATGATGCTCCTGATCCAAGCAACTTCTCCTTGAACAGTTGTCGTAGAATAGATGCTCCTCTTAGTGTTAAATCATCTACTGTTCCTCTCAATGACAAGGTGAATTTTCGTAGGGACTTTGATTTAAATGGACCTATTGTTGATGAGGCCACTACTGAACCAACAATATTTCCTCAGCATGCCAGAAGCAGTATGCCATCCCAGCCATCTGTTTCTGGCCTTTGGATGAACAATGCAGAAATGGGAAATTTTCCGTCATGGTTTCCTCCAGGGAATGCCTATTCAGCTGTTGCAATTCCCTCAATTTTGCCTGATAGAGCAGAACAGTCTTTTCCAGTTGTCGCAACAAATGGACCACCCAGGATTTTGGGACCCACAAGTGGTAGCAGTCCATATAGCCCTGATGTCTTTAGAGGGCCAGTACTATCATCTTCTCCGGCAGTCCCTTTTCCTTCTGCAACTTTTCAATATCCTGTCCTGTCTTTTGGAAACAGCTTTTCTCTACCTTCGGCCACGTTTTCAGGTAACGCAACAGCATACGTTGATTCATCATCTGGTAGCAGGCTTTGCTTCCCAGCAGTCCCTTCACAGTTCTTAGGTCCTCCTGGTACAGTTTCAACCCCTTATCCAAGACCTTATGTTGTCAGTCACTCAGATGGCGGCAACAATACTAGCTCTGATAGTAGTCGAAAGTGGGGAAGACAAGGTTTAGATCTAAATGCTGGTCCTGTAGTTCCAGACATTGAAGGAAGAGAGGAATCATCAACCTTGGTACCAAGGCAACTATCTGTTGCCGGTTCGCAGGCCACTACCGAAGAGCATGTGAGGGTTTACCAGCCAGCAATTGGCATAATGAAGAGAAAGGAGCCAGAGGGAGGATGGGATGGGTACAAACAGTCATCATGGTAGTAGGAAGATCCCCGTTGAATCCTGATAGCTGGTGAGTTCTTGTTTATATCTATATAACTTATGACTGTAGGCTTCAACCTCCACCCTGTCTGAAAGACGTAGGGTGGGGTGGTGGGTATTTCCTGTTTTTAACATGAAAATATATAATATCTGTATTTCAGGAATTTCTTTTCTAATGTTAAAAATGTTAATTACATGTTTTTTCAGTGGTTAGAGGGATTTGGATTGAGCTGACTTCCACTGGTTGTCATCTAACTTTGTGTGCTTTTCGGAGGAGGTGGTGAGTAGTATCTCATGTTCTTCATGGTCTCCAACCCCACACCTTTTTCTCTGTATCAGTTGTAACTTCTTTTTTAAAGAAAAGAAAAAAAGAATGTCTGGGGCCTTTCAAGCTTCTTCTTGTCACTTGAATTTGTTCTGGGTGGCTGCAGATAATTTCTTCTTTGTAGATATTTAACTGTTGGGAAAAGCATGCACTATCTGTTGCCCAGACACTTGATAATTGGTGCCGATACAGGTGTTCAGTGCATCAATTTAAATATACTGTTGAACTCAAAACCCCCCTTTCCATCCTTTTTGCAGCTATTTCACCAATTATGAACCGGTGAGAATTGCTTTTGAGCATATTGATAATTTCATTTTTTCCCCTTCAGGATGAAAAGCAGAGGGTGCAATCTGAATTCTGACGCATGCATCTCATTTCAATTCTTTTCATTTGCCCCTACCCCTTTCCCATCCCCTCTCTCGTTTCTACATTCTCTATCTTGCAAAATAAATCAATGTTCCCCATTTCCCCATGCTGGAATCACTTTTTAATTTTACATGGAGTTTCTGTAGTTACTTCTTTTATTCTCTTTAGTTCTTTCCATTATCGTTTTGGCAGAGTGGTTAACTTTTTAGCTGACGCTTGGTTTTTTGTTTGACATGGTGGGTGAATGGTGAGGCTCCAGATGGTAGAATTTGTTGGTTTTTATTTATTTTTTAATCCAATTAACGGGTTCTTTTGGGGTAAAAACTGTAAAAGCATTCTAATTCAATAACTTCATATTTCCATGTAGACCCGTAAATTTCCCCCCTTTTACCACACCGGCTTGAAGCTAACACTTCGCATTGTGTCATCTTATCTTAGATGAGGTCCTTTTTGTCTCCTTTTTTGGGGTTATTTCTTTCGTTTTGTTAGTGTTTGTTTGCTAAAAATGAATGGGCAGGTTGCCTACACTTTCTGAGTTATTATTTTACAGTACACCAAATGCCAAATGGAGAAAGAGAAACCATGAGTTTATGTCATATCCTTCTCCCGAAATAACTTGTATACAAAGGAGCCACTAAAAGAACTAATAACAATCAGACTTGAAAAAGAAAACAGGTGCTAATATTACAAGCGAATTTTCTCCTAGCTTCGCTTTCACTTTACCCAAAACAACCCTCTGTTGTTTTGTTATATAAAAGCTGCTCTCAACTTTGCCTTGTAAGGTTCCTTCCACAAAACACATTTCTGCATCCAAAAACACCCATGCTTAAGTTTACCAAAACAACCCAAATTTAGGATGAATGTTCGTTTAACTTCGGTTTAATTTTGATTAATTAGAGGATTTGATAAACAAAACTCACAGCAGACACCCACGGTGTGGCCTTTTCTTTTCTTTTTGTTTCTGTGGTGGCTTGATAACCACCTTTATTGCTGCATCAAAAACTGCTTTCACATTCTGCAATGGGCAAATCAAACGGCTTAAAATCCTAATACTGAGTTGTATGCTAGCACTAATTTATACGAATTCTATATACGAATATGCAATTTACTTACTGAATTTAATCACAACTATTGGGGGATGAAACATTGTACAGCGTTTTTTGTGACTCATGACTATTATAATAACTCAAGAATTTGCTACTTGTAAGATAAAGAATAATGTTAACTGAGTACCTGCTGGGTTTTTGAGCTGCATTCGACGTAATATGTGGCACCGATCTGTTTACGGAGTTCCTCACCCTGATTTGATCGAACCATCAATACCAAGAATCAAAACTTCATCATAACCATGAGGTAGAAGGAGCATAGTTTCCTACTTTCCCCTCTTTTCAGCATATCAAAAATGGAAAATAATCACCTGCAAAGTGGTTACGGGAACCAATCCGGGATGATCGGCCAAATAGAATTTGTCCTCTCGAAGATCTAAGCAACCAATTGTCAAGAGTTAATCCAATATTGTTGCATCTAAACGATAGCATATACGGTATCAATAAATCATTTGGATCAATAGCTTAAAGAATCAAGAGTCAAGTTTATCAGGACAAGAATTTCGTCGTGCTAAGTGCATAAATGAACAGAAAAATGGATGTTTGCATCAGATCGTAGAAAAGTTGCTTCAGGACCGAGTACGGCTCCCCCGTGCCAAGTGATTATTAAGGCTTTGTAGGTAGAGATTGTCCAAAGAGTAGAAATACAATGTCCAAACGTTGACTATTTGGGATTCATTTGGAGAATGAGTCTGGTCTCAAAAGCAATCATCTAAAACAGGCCAGGTTCGATTCTCAACCATGGCTCGTAAATGCATATTTTCCAAAAACCTGAGTACCTCTTATTTCCAAATGGCCATGCTTTGCTGCACCTACTAGTTGTATTATTATTTGGCCCCCTGCAAACTTTTAACTCGTCTGCAATACATAATGCCAGTCCTCTCAATAATTTAAACATTGAAAGCACCTCTTCTTTATAAATAGGTATCTGCCCCAAAGGAGCGAACGAAAGGACTTCGTACATCCTAGCACTAGCTCCAAGAGACAATAAAGTTCTTTAATTAAGTAGACATTCCACTTGGAGTCCCGAACCGGGATCTTGATCTGAACTCAAATCTATAACGACATGGTCCTGCCCTTTGGAAGCACTCCAAACAAAGATAACGGGGTTTTCTCTAGTCAAGGACTTCCTTGTTTGCAAGCATTCCTACTTTAGGAAACCTCTTTTCAACAAATTCAAAGGAAGAATAATAACAAAAAAAGGATAAAGGAGATGACATTTACTTTGGTTATATTAAATGTACTTCATTTTAACTGCTGAAATTGAAGAAAGAAAAAACAAGGAAAGTTGAAACAAATGCAACTAATATCTAGAGTCAACAACAATCAGAAAAAGATGGCCTACCCAATTTGGTGCCAACCAACACCACCGGGACTCCAGGTGCATAATGTTGAAGCTCCGGAATCCACTGATCAACGAACAAAACCATGAGAAATTCCAAGTTGTAAACATGAATATGTTGAAGAAAAAGAAAAAGCTTATATTGATTCACCTTCTTAAGTACGTTTTCGTAACTCGCTCGGCTAACTAACGAAAAGGCAAGGATGAAAACATCAGCCCCTCTGTAACTCAATGGTCTCAACCTATTATAATCTTCTTGACCTATATGGCATTACAACCAAAACCAAGTTTTCATACTCTAAAGTTTCTATGAACAGTTGATACAACTTCAAGCCTTGTTTAAAGGAAACAACAAAGGGGTTAATACCGGCTGTATCCCAAAGGCCTAAATTGACAGTGGTGCCTTCAACCACCACATTTGCACTAAAGTTGTCAAACACAGTGGGAATGTAATCCTGATAAACACAACTGATTATGTATTCTGTTGAAAAAACACAGGCAATTATGATAACAACACCGATGCCAAACAAAAAACCTCTCTCCAAGGAAGGAGAGGAAGCAAAAACCATAACGAAATTAGACTAGAATCTGAAGATTTAGAACCACGTGTACAAGAATATAAAAGAAACTCCCAAGAACAGAAAAAGTGCATTGAAGTCACAAAGGAAACAGAATAATTGGAACCCAAAATCATGAGATATACAAAATAAAAACACATCGATAGCAGCAGAGAAGATCAGAAGATGGAACTACAGAACAAAAGCAGCCCAGAAATGGTAAGAAACATTACTAAAAGAACGTTAAAATTGAGACAAAGAAGAACATACAGTGGGGAATTTGTTACTAGTATAGCATATGAGCATGCAAGTCTTCCCAACAGCCCCATCTCCAACCGTAACGCACTTGATGAACCTTGAAGCACTAGAAGCCATTGAACAAAAAAAGAAACAAAACCCAGATGGGAAGAAGAACTCTCAAGACTCTAAAACTGTTCAGAAAAGGAAATTGTTACACAAACACAAGAAAATCAAACAAAGAAATAAAATGGGTTTTCAGTCGGTGTTTACAGAATCATCTATGGCTTTTTGATTCAAGAAGAAAAGAGAGAGAAGAGAAAGAGGGTCGCAAGGCAAAGAGTGGTAAATCACATGATTCTCACTAATTCACTCTTTCCCTCTCCGCTCTCTTTCCTTTTTTCTGGTTGCTAATAAGTTTTGGCTGTGGATTTCATTTCGAGTTTATATCGCAATTCATATAACCACAATAAGATCGTATCAGTTTTTCATTATTATTTGCCCTTTTCTTTTTCCTTCCTTCCTTCCTTCCTTCCTTCCCCTTTGTTTAGGTGTGAGAGATTTTTCAGAAAAAAGTCGTAATTTTGGTACATTTATGTGAATCATTTCAATCAACAACAAATACCCTTTTGGTTTTCATTACTCAATCAAAATTTTTTGGTTCTTACAATTCTCCAAAAAAAAAACAAAACAAAACAAAACAAAAATTAAAAGCCTCTATATGGTGTACTTTTAGTTTTGGTTCATTTTAATCTCTATGGTTTCAAAATATTTATTTTTAACTTTGATTCATTTCGATCCTCATGTTTTTTAAAATTATAGAGAATAAAAAAATATATATAGAGATCAAAGTAGTAATTAAACAAAGAATATATACCGAATGCTTCTAAGCTACGAGAAAAGGCCAATCAAGAGAGAAATCTTGTCCATTTGTTCTAATTTATTTGATAAAGATTGAATCTTTTTTTGCTTTTTCATTTTGTGTAAATTTTAGGATTTTGAATTTTTGTAAAATGCAGTTGGGTGTTGAATTGTGTTGTATAATTAGATAAAGTTCAAATCTTGAAATGTGAGATTTTATTTTTATTTCACTGTTATTATATACAATAAATATTAAAATTGGCTAAAAAAGAAAGAAAAAAAAAAGGTTAAGAAATTGGATTGGTAGAAAAGTATAGGACCACAACACAAATTTTCAAAATTCCTAAAAGGACTTTAATTTTCTTTTCTCTTTTTATTTTTATTATTATTATCTTTATTTTTTTTTCAAAAGGAAAAGCAAGGGGCAATGTGGTCCAAGTCAGCTCTAAAGGTAAGATAGTTTATTGATTTAGTTTTGACCTTAAAAAAAAAGTTCATTCATAGCTCATTAGTTATTACTAATTACCTCACTTTATTTTTCTTTATTTATTTTTTATTTAATTCAAAAACAGTGATGATAGAAAATCAAACCATCGATTTTTAGAATAGAATTAGAGTGAGATTGATATCTTTTTTTTTGAAGTTGAATGTTTGATCTAACTTAAATATATATATATTAAATGTACTTGTAATTTTCATTTTTTATTTTTTTTATTTTTCTTAATTTAGATTTCTATCTTTTAAAAATGAACATACATCAATTGATATAACAATATAAAATATTTGTTTAACTAAAAAGAAATCAAATCAAATCTATGCATTACATGATATTATATCATATATTTCATATCATAGGTAAATATTAAATCATCAATCATGTAATAAAGTCAAAATACAACATATATAAATTCATATATATATATATATATATAAGAAAGTAAATAAATTAGTTAAGAAGGCATAATAAATGAATGCAAGAAGGACAAATATTGAAGTTAAAAAGTAGGGATGTAAGCTATTTTGTATTATTAGTATTAAAATTTGAAGGCTAAAAAGGGAAGTCTACAACAAAACAATTTTGAAATTATTGGGAACTTTCGGTTGAAGGAATAAGTAAAGATTAAGTAAACATAATAACTACGACCAACCAAAATTAGAAGGAAAAAAAAATACAAAATTAATTAAATATATATATTTTTATTTTTTTATTTTTTTTTAAAAAACAAAACCCTAACCTTAAGGATTAATCATACAAATGTGGCCCTTTGGATGAGTTGTGATGCCAAAGTTTTCATTTTTATTTTCATTTAATCATTATGAGTGGACAACACTAAAAGCATTTTTCATTAACTAAGAATAAAATAAAATAAATCACACCAAAATTTTAGAGTTGAATTACTTTTATATTTCTTTAAATAAAGAAATAGAAAAAAGGAAAGATAAACTCATCTAAATCAATCATGGTTCAAAATTAAATTTTAAAAGTTTATTCAAACAACACATCCCTAAAGAAAAATGCACTTTTTAATATATGAAGTGATTCAAATCTTTGACTTTTTTATTGAAAACATATGCCTCAACAAGGATGTTCATATTGACAATTTTTACATTAATACTTGATTAATAAATTGATAACTAATTATGAAAAATCTTCCTCATCCATCCCTTAAAAAAATTACAAAAAAATGGGAAAAAAGAAAAAGAAAAAGAACCAATCAATTTAACATGAGAACTTGAGGTCTTCCAAATAATAATAATAATAATATTAAAAAAAATTGAGGCCTTAAGTATTTGGAAATTGTTAAAGCTAGAGATTTGTGTGTTAGAATAAAATGTAATAATTGATTAAAATGATTTGCTTTGGATATAATTTGGCGATCCATAAAATATGTTTTATTCTATCTTATTAGGATAATTAGGATAATTGTCATTGTGAAGAACAAAATATTAGTTTGTGATCTTAAGAGATAAAATATAATTCTTTTTCTTTTTTCCTTTTCTCCAAATATAATCCATAAATTTTTTAATTTTTTTTTAACTCAACAATATACAGGTGAGAATTTAAATTTATAGTTTTTAAGTTGAATATATACATTTTATGGAAATTGAGCTATACTCATTAGCCCACGTTTCACTATTCTATATTATTTATATATTTGAAAAGTGGATAGTACATATGTAATAAGTCTTGAGATAAATTATATTTGAAAATGAGTAATAAGCAGGTACAACTATTATGTGCCTCCTCTTTTTTTAGACACAAGGAAAAATAATAATCATTCAATTAAATTTTTTTGCTTTCACTTTGATAAAATAAAAGTAAAAAAAAAAAAATGTGGTTGTAGGCACTACAATATTAAGTTAGGTAAAATTGTAATAATTACAACTAATCAAGATCTAAATTATATATCTTAACCATTACATTACTGCACAAATAAGTGTGCACTGATTTTTTTTTTTTTTTAAAAAAAAATTATGTGTTGTAAAGGAAATTATATATATAAAAAATTAAAGAAATATCCATTTAAATTTCTCTCTCGTCTGGGCTCAAAGAATTACAATTACTTGTGAGAAATTTGGGCCAATTTCGAAACCCTAATTTGGTTGTGGAATATGGATCAATCAGTCCCAATTTGAATTTGGGCCGATGCTTCATTCCACTTCGCATCATTTTTAATTTCTTAGTGTGTGTATATATACGTATATGTATAGGAAGATATAGGTTTGTCTATGAGTTGCAAAGTTCGTTCGTTATTTTTTTAATATGTCGTTGAGGTTAGTATAATATATAGCTCATGCTTATTCGTGTTAGATTGAGTTTTTTTTTTTTAAAAAAATCAACAATATTAGATGTAATTGATGAGACTTCTAAAGAATGAATTGATTTATCTCTGTGTTAACGAGACCACCACAATGTGGCTGCAATTCAAAAATTGTCATCCCTTACTTGCTACTTGATACAAATTTAAACTATTTTTATCGATGCATCTGATTATACAAAATAACCAGGTACATTTTAATGGCTTCATCGAATAATTTCTCACTCGTTTTCAGTAACTTTCTTTCTTAAATGCTAATCTTATTGTTTATGGCCATAGGAAGGTGGTTTGATGCCTAGTCATTGCCTTTGCCCATTTGGTTTATTGGTATAAAAAAATGAGTTGGTGGGTTTGCATCTGACTTTCATTTTCATTAGAGGAATTTATGGTACTAATATGGACATTCTGTGGTAACCATAGACAAGAAATTCTAGCATTTAAGTACTTGAGAGCTGCAACTTGGCTGCATTGTTAGGAAGTTCTGAAAGGTTAAAGACTCTTAATTCTCTTTCCTATGATGGAATTGTCATTAAGTTTTGAAGGCTTAATGAGTCTTTAATACTATTTTCTTTGATGTGCCTTGGACCTTGGTTAGATTGTTATAAACCATTGAAGGGTTAATGGCTCCTTATACCCTTCTTTGATGGGTGGTTCAATTTTCACAGGTGGAGTTGCTTACACAGCAGGGTTAATTAGTTTCAATCAAGGGAACTCTCACTTGGGACCGATGCTAATGTGAGGTCGGATGGTCGTCCAAGGTCGATCCGCCTTCACTTACACAATTTCTTGAGTTAGACCTAAAATTGTGGCCCATATGGTTGGCACTACTTGCTACTACAGGGAAAATACATGGCATCGGATTTGGTTTTCAAAATGTGTACCTAATTGACAGGAGAAAATCTGTGTATCATATCAATTTTGAGTTTGAGTTTGTTTAGAATGATGTTTCAAGTGTTTAACGTTTAAAAGAACACTTAAAAAGTTTTTCCTAATAGAACATAATTTTATGGCCCTTGGTCATTTTTGTGTAAATGGGCGGATCAAACTGCATCACTTCGTGGTATTATTCATTGAAAAGATTCGTTGTTTGTTTTACTATTGCAGCTTGGCATCAATTCATTTTGTTTGGTTTATCAATACAATCTTAAAGGAACCTTTTTCCAGGATAATTTCTTAAAAAAAATTGAACTCCTCCTGTAATGAATGAGTTGTTCCTCAACAACAGGGACATTTAATAACTCAAACCTAATGAAGAGACACTACACAATAGGGTTTATATCATAATAATGATGGGTGACAGAGTATTTAAGTTCCTCAACCACAGTAGTTTTATTCAACTAATATCTACTCAAACTCAATGTCAAACATGCTACAAAGTTTCATATATGAATGAGATTTATATGAACCTTTTCCATGAAAGTTTTTGAAGGACCCATGAGAAACATTCTAAACAACTGTTTAAAGTTTAGAGATCAAATAGATACGGTCGGTGAACGGAGAGCTTACTTGTGTATACATAGAAACTTGGGAGGGAAGAAAACTAGCCCTCTGGAATTGTCCTTCTGAATCGAGTATTATACTTTTCAGTGTTGATTCTCATCAGATTTCTGAATGATGAGCAGTGTTCATCCATGGAAGCACTTATTGGGAAGAAACATCCTTCTGGAAGGAACTCAAAGCACTGATTAAGGATTCATAAACCTTGATGCCCCTTAAGAACACAGAATCTCTCAAGAACTCGTTGTGATCATGCAATAAGATGGGAGTGTTGATCATTGGGGAGAAACCAAGAACAGGAATTCTCAGCTGTCTCATGAATCGTGCATCCGTCGTGGTAGCCAAGATTTCAGGCTTAGAAAGCTTCCCTCCAGCTTCTGAAATGGCTGTCCTGAAAACAGACCACCATGGATTTGAACCATTTGTCATCGTCATTAATGGACCTCCCAAGTAATCTCTAATAGGCCCTTTCTCAATAATCTGAAACGTCATGTTCCGCCGTGCCGGAGCCCATTCCTCCGCTATTCTTCTTCTTATAGCATCTGGGTCGGCGGTCGGCGGTAATCTGAGATCAAACCCAGCCTCCGCCTCTGAAGGTTGCATGTTCATCACAAACCCTGTGGGGGAAGGAATTCCGGCATTGACAAAAACAGGATTTACAGAGATGACTTCTGAATTAGCAGCTTCACCAGCCTTCACTATTTCGAATTGGCTCTCTCTGAATCTACTCACAATCTCAACACTCTTCATCAAATTCTCTATTGCGCTGTTATCGTACATTCTAGATCCATGTCCAGGGGTTCCTTTAGCCTTGATTATCAATCCCCATGGTGATCTGTCGGCGTAGAAAACCCTAAACTCATCTCCCGGTGAAGCCTGACCTTCGTCCATCATAAACCCTACATTCAATTCCTTGAACTCCTGGGACAGGACGAACTTCGCAGCTCCATCGAAACCCCCAATCTCTTCATCCGGTACATACGAGATGTGAATCGTACGGACAGGGATGAAATTCCGACTTTTGAGGTTCCGAATGGCTTCGAGATACTGGATGGCTATACACTTGTCGTCTTGAGAACCACGGGCGAAGATTCTGCCATCGGAGGTTCGGACAGCGGAGAATGGAGGATGAAGCCACTTAGAAGGCTCGGCGGGGACAGAGTCCATGTGAGAATTGAGTAAAATCGAAGGCAAAGAAGGGTTCGATCCATACCAGGTCACGAGAAGAAGAGGCTTACCTGGAACGAACTCGAGTATCCGCGTATTGAGGCCGATTTCCAGTGCTTGAGAACTGAGGAAGGCGACGGCGGAGGCGTAATCGGGATCTGGATGAGCGGTTTTGATCCTGAGGTAGCGTTGAAAGCGAGAGATTGGAGAATCTTGATCGGTTTCGCCATCACCGTACTGCGAATGGCTGAAAGAGAGAGGAAAGGAGAGGAGAAGAAAAAAAGCTGCAACTGGAAAGAGGCGATAGTGGAGATGGAAGTTCGCCATGGGCGGCGCCGGTGGTTCCGGTGGGCAAGTAGTTGCAGTAAGTAGGACTTTTTGAAGTTGAGTTGGCCGGAGAGCTACCGGTCGGAAAGACGGCCGCCGATGGAAACTTGGGTCGGAAGATGAAAACTATCTCAATGGACGATCGCGATCGAATCATTCAATGTTGAATAAGAACAGAAGACACTGATTATCAAATCCAAACTTCTTTTTCTTTGGACAAGATGTCAAGAACACACAAATCAGAACGCATCTCATTACTGACAAGCCGCTTTCTTTTTCCCCACAAAAAATGTTTTAAAATTGTAAAATGTCTACTATTATAAATATCATAAAAATAGATGTTCATTTCTATTGTCCTAAAAGTTAGATATAATTTTTCAAATTGTCCATTTGTAATAACTCATATTCGATGTCCATATAAGTCTCGATCCGAAATCCACTTCAAAATTCCAATAATTTTCATATCCAATTTTATAATTTTAGTTATTTTATTTTATTTATTTTTTATTATTATATAAATATATTATTATATCATATTTTCTCCATATCCATGTTTTCGTCGTGTTCCTCAATTTCACAACACCTTATCAATACAAGCTCTTGTTGTTTTCCTCTTCGTTATAATTAATAAATCTAATGTTATTTTGCATATTTAATATTTAAAATTTCTAACATAATAACAATATTTTATGATAGTGCTGCTACGACAAATCTCACAAAATTAGAATTTGCCACTACAATAATTATTTTTCATGGGTACTTGATGCCGAAATCCACCTGTATGCTATGAATCTTGAGATGACTATTAAAGAAGGATATATGACATCCAATCATGATAAAGCAAAAGCTATGATTTTCCTTTGTCGTCATCTCCATAAGGGATTGAAAATGGAGTATCTTATAATAAAAGATCCCCGTATCTTGTGGAAAATTTTGAAAGAGAAGTATGATCATAAAAAAAACAGTTACTCTTTCTAAAGCTCGTTATGAGTGGATACACTTAAAGGCTACAAGATTTCAAATCAGTAAGTGATTACAGCTCTGCATTATTTAAAATCAGTTCGAAATTGGTGTTATGCAGAGAGAAAATTACTGATGTTAATATGCTAGAGAATACATTTTCTACATTTCATGTCTTGAATATGCTTTTGCAACAGCAATATCAAGAGAAAAGTTTTAAACAATATTTTGAACAAATTTCATGTCTTCTCGTGGCTGAACAAAATAACGAGTTATTGATGAAAAACCATGAATCTCGACCAACTAGAACAATACTATTCCCTAAAGTGAATGTTGTGAATGTTAATAATCGTGGTCGAAGTCGTGGTCGTGGTCGTGATCGAGGTCATAACTGTGGTAGAGAAAGAAATAATTATTATTTTCGTGATGGTCATTATAATCATTTAAATTTCAAAAGAACCATACTAAATGATGATTACAAAGGAAAAACTTCACAAGATAAAAGTTCAAAGAGTGTTGAAAATAAATGCTTCCGATGTAGAATGATTGGGCACTGGTTACGTACCTATCGTACGTCAAAACACTTAGTTGAACTCTATCGAGTCTCCTTGAAGAAAAAAGAGAAAAATGCGGAAGCAAATTTTACATACTAGTATAATGACATATTTGATCCATCCCACATGAAAAATTTGGATGTGGTGGACTTCTTTAAATCTTCTGAAGAGAAAATTGACACAGTTGGTGGAACATCAAGTGTTTCTTTTGACTTTGAGAATATCTAGACTTAATGTTGTTCTTGTTTTTTTTTTTTTTNTTTTTTATCTATCTTCATATTTTTTTAGTAACTTTTGTATATTTGACGTGTTGTTTTTCTTATTTTCTTTTAATGAAGAAACATGGATCATTTTCATATGTTAGATGTTTAAAAAACGAGCAAAGAAAATCTATGTTTGGCAGACAATGCAACTATATACACAATACTTACAAATAAAAAATATTTTTCCAAATTGACAATACTAAAAACAAAAGTAAATACAATATCAAGTTCTGCAAACTTGATTGAAGGTTTTGGAAAAGCAAATATTATTTTGCTTAGAGGAACAAAATTTACAATTGACAATGCATTGTTCTCTAGTCAATCAAAGAAAAATCTTCTTAAGTTTTAAAGATATAAGTTACGATGATTATCATATTGAGACTTATAATAAGAATATTGTGAAATATCTATATATCATATTCATTGCCTCAAATGAAAAACGTATATTGGAAGAGTTGCCTTCTTTATCTTCTGGATTATATTATACTCATATATGAGTAATTGAAACATATGCAACAATGAACTTGAAGTTCATGAGTCCAAATATATTTACAATTTGGAATAACCGATTGGGTCATCCAAGATCTGTAATGATGAGGAGAATGATTGAGAATTCAAATAGACATCCGTTGAAGAGCCAGAAGATTCTTCAATCTAATGAATTATTATGTGATGCTTGCTCTCAAGGAAAATTGAGCATTTTTTGAATGGATTCATGGTGATATATGTGGACCTATTAACCCACTAAGTGGACCATTTAGATATTTTATGGTATTAATAGATGCATCCAGTAGATGGTCACACATGTGCTTATTATCAAGTCGAAATCTTGCTTTTGCAAGATAACTTGCTCAAATAATTAAGTTAAGAGCACAATTTTTTGATTATACAATTAAGACCATTCGTCTTAATAATGCCGGTGAATTTACATCCTAAACTTTTGATAATTATTGTATGTTAATTGGGATAAGTGTTGAACATCCTGTAGCTCATGTTTATACACAAAATGGTTTAGTAGAATCATTCATAAAACGTTTGCAATTAATTGCAAAATCATTACTTGTGAGAGTTAATCTTCTTTCATCTGTATAGGGACATGCTATTTTGCATGCAGTGTCACTTGTATGCATTAGGCCAGTAGCTTATCATAAGTACTTACCATTACAATTAGTTTATGGTCATGAGTCAAATATTTTCTATTTGAGAATTTTTGGATGTGCAGTATATGTTCTCATTGCTCTACTACAACGCACTAAGATGTGTCCTCAAAGGAGGTTAAAAATATATGTTGGATATGATTCCTCATCAAATATATGTTGAAAATGTAAAAAGTTAAATACCTAATATATATATATATCTAAAAACCTAATCGGGTGGGGTCGGGGATGGGGTGGAATACCTTCCCCATCCCCTCTTGGTCGGGTCGGGGCTTGCAAAAAATTTTGCGAACCCTATCTATGGACAAGCTTAATAATGTCTGATCCATTCAACTCAATCTCGAATCGAGCAATTGGTTAGATCCATACCACTCCCTCTTAACAACCATCAATTTCAAGCAACCTGATGCTCCACCTCTTTGACATGAATGAACTTGCACTCACCTAGGATTACATGACCGATGGTTATATTTCTATTATGAAATTATTAAACTAAAAAAAAAACTCTTTTATATAGTTTCAAAATTATATAATCAAGTAAAATGTTGGAGTTGTACCTATCTTTGTGCCGTCCATTAAAGTTTTCAATCACTAGTTGCTCGTAGTAAAACTTTTTTTTAAGGATTTTTTTTTTAAAAATAGTTTTTCCCTTTTATGGTTGATAGAGATCATGGAGGCTACACTAAAGTATTACTCTTTAAAAAATGGTTCAATTTCGTCCAACTTTAAATACCTTAATTACTAACTCGTGATGATAAGATAGGCGAAATTGAGAATTGAGATGAGATCCACTCTCTATCAATATCTCCTTTGGAATATTTCATTTCATTCTTTGTTTTAGAGAGTTGGGGTATGATAATCTTTAGTTAAGTTATATAAAATACCTCTAAAGTACCTTCTTTTAGTTATACTTCTTAACTTAAAAAATTGTATTAATACATTTGATATAGAAAAAAAAGTTAAAAGAAATCCTAATCATTTAATGAATTTCAATACCAAAAATAGTTTTCACTCTATCCTCTCCCATTCTCATCCTAATCTCAAGGATTGGATGATACAATTTTGAAACTTCAAAGAAAAAAAAAAAGGACATGTTGTCCATGTATTAGAGATCACCAAATTTGTACATATTTTTTTAAATCATTAATTGATTCAAAAAATTTAAACTAGTCGATGAAGGTAAATTTAATTATATATCATCTAATATTCTTCACTCGTGGACTTGAAATATGAAAAATACCCAACATGAATTATGCTCCGATGCCATCTTAAATCACCAATTGAAGCTTGTGAGTGAAGGTAATTTAATTATATATCATCTAACCTGCTTTAATAAGATAATATATATTTTTTTCTTATTGTGATTTGATTTTATGTAAAAAAAAAAAAGCTAAAAAAAAATACTCCCAACCTTATGAGTTGGGATATTATCTTTGAAATTGAAAATTTGAAACACGATGGTGATGGTCTAAAAGGTATTACGATCCCAATTTTTATACACATGCAAATGCATAAAACATACCAAAATAAATTGTGGGCATCTAACTTTAGTCCATGAAAAATCAAAATCAATGGCTCATTGATAGCACATAATGTTTGCCATAATGGCATAATGGGTAGCCACAGCCCACAGGTAGCCATTCTTGTTGGCCATATCACCAAAAAAACAAAACCTATTGTGACTGTGAAGAAGACGGTGATGGATGGAAGTTTATGGTTTACAGTGAAGCTTTTTGGACAGGACGGCCATGGCAATACATGGATAGGAACAAGCAACAAAGAAATGGAAAACCCCCCATTTTCATTCTCAAATTGTAACCATAACCCCACAAACCTTTACCTTTGCCACGTAGCTGACTCCTTTTTTCAACATCTGCATCTCAATTCCTCCTTCCCCAATTTCCCATTCTTTGCTCTCTCTATATATATTCTCTCTTCCCTTTACCTTCTTTCCGTTCGGTTCACGGGACTCTCCATCACCCATTTCTTCAATTCAACCACCGTCCTGTGAAACGGGCTAATTTCTCTGCTTCTTCTAAGGTACGTTTATATGATTCTCTCTGAATTTTTGGGGTTCGTATGTCTTTAGTCCACAGATCTTCATGTTTCTTTCTTTTGATCGTTGCTCAGGCTCTTAATTTTTCTTCCTTTGTTGCTTGTGTTGCTTAACTTATGAGCGGTTCTTGTTTTGTACTTTGATGAACAGATGAAATTTATTGAAATGAGAAGGAAAAAATGAGATCCTACGGATTGGGTTTTTTAGTGGAGGATATAGCATTCTAGTTGCCCTTTGTTGTTGTGATTATCATGTGGAGATTTTAGCTGTTTGGTGTTGGATCGTGTTCGTACCCACCAGACATTGCCTTGTTTGATCATATTTTAATCACCCACCAGGCCTTTTGTATTTGATTTTGTTAGTTTCTTAGTAGGTACTTGAATCCAGGATTCCAATTCTTTGTTCCTGATCATTATTTAGTTGCATGGTTAGTATGGCTTGTTTTCATTTAGTGGTGAGTGATTATGAATCAGAACAATGTGGTAATTGTTGGACCAGTTTGTACGAATCCTCGTTTTCACGTTTCTGGTGATTGATGTTTGGACATGAACTTCAAAGGCAGGCTTGTTTTGGATTAGAGATGCAACATTTGAACGATATCAGCTCATGGATGCTCTGTACTATTTATTGTTAGTGATGCAACCAAATCTATATGAATGAAGACTTGCAAATCTTGGATATTTTCATTTGTTGTTCCTTTGGTTTTCATTCTAATTGCCTACCATCATGGGTTTACCTAGTGGTAAATAGGGAGCATGACCTTGATAAAGGGCTAAGAGGTCATGGGTTCAATTCATGGTAGCCACCTACCTAGGATTAGTATCCTACGGCTTTCCTTGATAGGTTCAAGCGGGTTGTTCCGTGAGATTAGTCGAGATGTAGCTTGTAGAAGTACATAGAAATATGTCAATCTGATAAAGGGCTTTAAGCTTGTGTATCAACTTCCCAGGCCATAATGATGCTGATACTTTGTCAAAAAGGAAAAAGAACAAAAAAATTATATTAGCATGAATTCAAATTTAGATAAGTAGAACCTTGCAGATTTGTCTATATTAGTGGTTCGGGATTCATTCACTGCTAATGATTAGGCTTTCACTTTGCATAGTGTATTAGCTAGTTTGTTTAGCATTAGATTTATTCTCAATCATTCCCATTCCGTTGAGAAACTTCAATCTTTGGCTTATGTGAAAATCAGTTACATCTGCCCCAAGTCTTTTTCACTTTATTTTTTTACGTCTAAAAAGTGTTTACATTAGTAACTTCTAATGTTAAAGAATACGAGTCTGTTGCAGATTTTGAAGTGCAGCTCATTCAGGATGTCTTCTCCAAGCAAAAGGAGAGAAATGGATGTCATGAAATTGTAAGATAGCCACCCTTGTTATTTATCAAGATTTCATATTCTTATTTCAGTCATTAGTTATTGTGGTTGTTCTATGTAGTCTTTATGGACGGCTGTTTATTAGCCTTCCAATCCAACAACCAAGAAGATGTTATTTTGAAAATGAAAATGATCTACTAGTACTGCAATAGGTTAGAAGAGTCTTAATAATGCCCACGGAGTTCTTCTTTTCCATGTTTACTTACAAAAAGAATATTGAAGTTTTTTATAACTTTTGATTTTTATGCAAATAGATAATTCTCCATTTGTAGACACATATACTTCATCCTTATCACACCCCCTCACAACAATAAGAGAGAGAGAGAGAACAAGGAAGAAAAGGACTCTTCTCATTGCAAGGCTTCTTTATTTTAGTGACATGGTTAATTAATGTATCGATGCTTCCAACGTTCTTTGTCGAAATATTTCTTAACATTTTTGGTAGTCACTTAGTTTTGCCTTCTGTGTTCCTAATCATATGAAGCGAGGTAAGTTCGATGGTATGCGTTTATTTATTGCCCTTGAATGTAGTGATGATTACAGTGAGCCGTGAGCGAGAGTGATCATACTTGGGGTCGTAATTATGGTTGCAGCAAAAATAGCGGTTATGTGCTAGAAAACATATTGGGCATGCTGGCTTAGAACTGGCCCAGCATTGGGGTGTTTTCAGGTTTTAAGTTTGACTATTGTTCACTGTTATGCCTCTAGACCATTGAATGACTAATGCCTGCACTTGAAGTTCTGCTATCTCTTAATCCATAACGTGGAACTGAGGTCCTTCTAGGGGTTGATAAAATACTGTGTGGTAACATTGATTCCTAATATTGTACGATTATCTCTGGAATTCTATTACTAACTCGTGCAACAGTGATGGCCATAAATTTCTGTTGGTTTATCTTGTGGTTCATGTTACATTGGCTTATGTTGTCCAGGATGATGAGTGACTACAATGTGGAGATGATAAATGATGGACTCAGTGAATTCAATGTGGAGTTCCATGGTCCCAAAGAAAGTATTGCTCGACTTTCACCTCTGTCCAATATGCATTTCATAGTCGTTGATGGAATAGCAATTATTCGTTTGTGGGTGTGTATGAGCATTATTGGATTGCAAATGAACAATTTAGCAAACTTGCCGGCAGTCTAAACCCAATTCTTTTGTCTTGTTTGGAGTCTCCTGAAAATTTATCCTTGAAGTGTGGTGTTTCTACTGCTTTCCTGTGTAATTTATGGACACTTGATGCTGTTTACTGTTTCACTTAACATTGGTGAGTAAGATCTGCAGCCTGTTCCTAAAGAGTTTTAATCCATGAAGAAAACTGTGCTTTTGGCTGTTCAAAAGATTGTGAAAGTACATCAGCATGTGGTTTAGTTACTATTCGGATTCCACTTAGCTCTAAAAGGTATTAAGTTTGGATCATAGATGACTTCAAACTCTGAATAGAAATGAACTTTTTGGTTTTATTTACAAGGAAATGTCAACTGGAAACATAATATGCATCTAGTTTAGCTGCATGTTTTCATTTAGTGAATTATTTTTCACCACTTTGTGTCTAGAGCTGCAATAAGTTAAATATCTTTTGATAAGTATGTTCTTACTCAAGTTTAATTATCCTTGCAGGCTTATACGAAACTGGCGTTTGGAAAATCCGTGTTGAGCTACCTGATGCATATCCATACAAGTCTCCTTCAATTGGTTTTGTAAACAAGATATTCCACCCAAATGTTGACGAACTGTAAGGAAGTGTATCTTTTTCTTTAAACCATAAAATGCTATTGATTGAATGCTCCACTGTTTGAATCGTAGTAAAGTATTTAACATGAAACTTTTACTGCAGATCTGGTTCTGTGTGCTTGGATGTGATTAATCAGTCTTGGAGTCCGATGTTCGGTAACTATCTGCCGCCTCCATCATCACGAAATCTCTGTTAACATTTTACTAGATTGCATAGCATTTTCTGCTTTTGAGTTTTGTGATAAGATGTTATTGCACTATAGCTTTTGATGTGTTTGGAAATATAATTTAACATCCATGGACCATATGAATTGTATTGAGACTCCCAAAATATAGGACTAAGTTTGTGTTTATTCTTACCTTCTTTCTGTTGGGTTTTGCAGATCTCTTAAACGTTTTTGAGGTTTTTCTTCCCCAGCTTCTCCTTTATCCCAATCCTTCCGACCCCCTTAATGGTGACGCAGCATCGCTTATGATGAAGGACCGGAAGCAGTATGATGAAAAAGTTAAAGGTAAATATTTCTCATTTGATGAACAACTTTTCTAATCCTATAACCACAACTTTCTCTATTTAATTTAAAATGAACTTCCCCTCTGAAAATCGTCAAAATTGGGAACCAAATTCCCAATGTAAGTGGATACACTTTCTTGCAAACTTTGTTAACAACCATTTTCCTAGTCTAAAGTACAAATGTTATTCTGCTTCTTAAAGTGTTAAGATGACAGAGATTTGTCCCTTTTTTGGTCCTAACAATTACTTTCTTAAATGATAACTCAACATCTTCCACGTACATATAGAGTACTGCGAACGGTATGCGAAGAAGGAGAACGACATTAAGTGCACAGCAGAAGATGAGAGTGAAGAGGATGAAATCAGCAATAACGAAAGCGGTTCAAGTGACGACGATGTTGCCGGACATGCTGATCCCTAAATGGAAGCAAGGCATTATATCAATCTATTCTTCATTTAGTAGCAGCAAGTGAATTTACATGTTTGCTTTTCTATATTTTTACTGGTTGGTATGATCATATCGAAAATACCCAACAAAGTTTTAGATGATTCTTAGATTGTCATGACAGTGCTGTATTAAACGACTTGAAATGTTCGAGCTGTCCAGTAGGGGACATTAGCAAGGTGACAATATTCTATCAGTTAATGAAATAGATTACATGAAACGAAATTATTTCTCTTTGCCTGCCTACTTCACAACCCCCAAAAGAACTACAATTTCATATGATTGTTCATGTGCAAGTCAGTCGCAATGTGAGAAGAAGCTTTGTGGTTAGTATAACGATTCATCAACTATACCAATTTCAATTACTGATTGATAAATGGGGTCTAAATCTCATTTCCTAAAACTTCCTACATTGCATAAAAACCAATGAAACAAAATGTAATCCATAATTTATTAAAAATATATATATGTACATAATTATTAAAAAGGAAAGTTTTCAAATAAAAGTAATCACCATAACAGTGGGATTAAATAATCATATCAAAGCACACTTTTAAGAATCATTTAAAAATGTTTAAAAGTTCAATATCAAACCTGAAATTATTTTTGAATCATTTAAAGCATACTTTAAGAGCAATTTTTAAAAATAATGATTTTTGGGACAAATAAACGTGTGAAAGTACCAAAATGCCCTTAAGTTAGAAAAAAAAACCCTAAAAATTCAATTTTTATGATTCCTCAAAAATCAACAGCCACATCCTCCATCCGGCGACCACGATTAGAGGTTCAGACGGCAACGCACGAACAGAGAGAAACTGGGGCTGTGAAGACTAATTGATTTAGGAAAAACTATCTTTTTGGTTCCTGTTTTCATCTTTCCATTCTCTCTCCTCTCCTCTCCTCTCCTCCTCCCTTATTCTCTTTGTTCTCTCTCCATTATCAAGTTTTTCAGAAACCTCGAATACAAAAACCTATCAAGTTGTGAAACTATCAAACCCAAAAAGAAAGACGATGAGTCTCCATAACTCGGAACCCATGGGCGTCAAGCTCAAAGAGCGGATCCATTACCACACCCACAAGTTCTTCGTCTACACAATTTGATCTTATTCAACCTCTCCCTCTGTCTCCTCCCCTCTTGCTGTGGCCTCTACCTCATCTTCCTCCACATTCTCACCATCATTGCGCCGTGGTTGTCGTCGCTTCCACCTGCTGGTTTGGAGCCCACGCATGCTATTATGAATTGATTAATTGCAAAATTGAAGAAAATAAGAAAATATCCATGTTATGAGAATAAAAAATCTTAAATCACCCATTCACCTAAAATCTTAAGCTAGTAGGTGAAGTGAAATCTTAAGCTAGTAGGTGAAGGTATATTTAATTATATATCTAACACTTCCCAAATATGAAGAAGACCCAACAAGTTAAAATCAATATTAAATGAGAAAAAAAAATAATAATGCAAGGGCTTGAACACAAGATTTTTTTGGGATAATTTGCTCTAATACCTTTAAATCATCGAGTGACCTACATTAAATGGACATGAAATAACATTGTAGGGGTTTGAACACAAGATCTTCTAAGGCCACCTGCTCTGATACTATCTTAAATCACCAATTGATCTAAAAACTTAAACTAATAGTAAAGGGATTGGAATTCCCACAACAGAAGCAAATGAATGTCTTTTGTTTCGAATTTCGTTTTACAAAACTTGAAATTGTTGGGGTTTGTGTTCTAAAGTCTCATGTCCAGTAGTTTGTAAGCAACTTTGTACGAACATTTGTGATGTATAATATAAATGATATTTACTTCACTACTTGACTTTGCACATTTAGATGTTTTTCATTTTACCACAAACCAATAAACTTAATATCCCTGGTTATTTGTATGTAACTTAAACATGTATGTGGTGACATACAAGTGGATCATGTCTTGAGTGATAACCAAAATGGTCTATAGTATATGGATATAGGAGGCAAACCTTATCCTGGTAACGCTACGGATGTGGCTCGCTTTGTGGAATGGTCACAAATGTTATGATTTGTCACAGATGGTCTGATCCTCATCATTCGTGTAGGGGACATGCGAGCAAGGGCGTCCTATACAAAGAGTTTGTATAAGACTTGACCACGAAGTGTTAACGTCTCGTTATATAACACTGTTCATAATTGAGACTTCACTTCACTAGGATGACCATAGGTAACATGACCTCAATCCTGAGTGAGTTGGGAACTCTTGCCATTGAGGGTGATCCTTTGATTTGCATGGGTGTGTGAGTGGCCAGAACGGCAACTCAAACCTACCATTTTGGGTATTCGTCTGGTTTGAGACCTGAGAACTTAGCTATACAAGATGGAATTTACTCATTCCTTGAGGCAGGGGTAAGTAGATAGATAGCTCCCTTAAGGGCTGATTTCAGGACTTGAACGATGTGGCGCCACACACATTCTCATAGCCTGAGAGGTGTTCACACATAGTAGGACTATATTGTATTGTTCATTAGAGGGATCAGTGGTACTTAAGGAGGAAGATGTAATTACAGGGGCAAAACGGTAAATTGGCCTGCTGTAATTACGAACATTTGTGAAGGGTCATCATACTGATGATTGGTTATATCCAATGGACATAGAAATATATCTATGGCAAGAAGAGTTCAACTGTCGGTCTTTAGTGGAGTGCCTGGCAGTTAACGAATGGTGGATATCGTGACTAAAGAGTTTAATCAGCTATTCACGTATCATTGAGCTTCGAGTCATAGGTCCATAAGGTCCACTTGGTAGCTTGGATACAAGTTGAGAGTCAGTTTTTGGGTCAATTTGAAATGTTCAAATTGATAAGAGGGAGTTCGATTATATATGATAGAATTGAACAAGTTAATTGAATATGATATAATTAACTTTATGTATGAGATACATTAATTTGGAGAAAGTTGGATATAAATATGATTTTAATTTAGTAGAGGAAAATATTATAATTAATATATGATATTAATTATATGTTATGAATATGATAAGGTCACATTCATTGGACGGTTATAAAGGAAATGGGAAGGCACCTCTTCTGTTCTAAATAACGAATGAGTGCATTATAAATAGCAGATGGCGTGTTGATCTCGGAATGCCCAGACATTGTGAAAAGATAGTGTCATCGTTTAGAAAATCAGTGCCTATACGATAGTGACTGCACGATCGCTTACATATACGATATTGCTAAGCGATCGCATATAGATTACACCATCGCGTGCTATTATCTAAACGATCATTTACCTTTTTCCTAAGCGATTGTTTAGCTCCCGGTATTTACTAAACGATCGTATAGACGATCGCTTAGTTTTTCCTACGCGATCGTTCAGACGATTGCTCACCTTTTTCCTACATGATTGTTTAGACGATCGTTTACCTTTTCCTACACGATTGTTTAGACGATCGCTTACTTTTCCTACACGATCATATACTTCACCTAAACAATCAAGCATCTTGTTTATGTGATAGATGACCGCATCTCCCACTTGCTTAATCGTTGTGTACGGTCTCTCTTCCTCATTCCTTTTACCAAATCTGAATAAAGCCCACACTTTTGTTTCTCAATCCAAGAATACTGAGGGCTTTGAGTGGTGTTGTTTTCTTCGTTTCTTTCTGTCCGAGTGGTGATTGTTCAAGGTAGACGGTTGGGTTTCAGACTCGTTGTAAAGGATAAATCCTCATCTGGTATGATTTCTTGATCTCTTTAGCATGATGAATACATATTAGTATGTTTTGAATGTATATGCGGTAATTCTGTCACAATGAATTAGAAAGATCCGCTTCCGCTCGTAGGTACTCTTGAATAAGAGTTCCTTCAGAAATTACAGAGGTGACGAAAAGAGGATGAACAAGAAATTTCTAAAGCATGATTCTATTGCAAAATTAGAGAGGAAAAGGAAAACTAAACTAACCCTTGGGGAACTAATTCTTCACATTTCCTCTTCGGTAAGTAGTTCATGAACCAATCTGTCACTTCTCCCGTTCTGAGCACCATGAACACAGAAACACATTAGGAATTCAAACACCACAATGAGGATACCACTACAATGTCTTTTTCGTTATTTTCAAGGAGAGAATCAAGGAGAGTCGTGGGCTTCTATGGATTAATTTTGGTATTAGGGAGAGAGATTTTCTTTGAGAGAAATGCAGAGGAGAAGAATATTGAGTGCTTAGAGATCACCCTGTGAAAACCAATTTCATGTTATACAATCAACCCCTCTACCACATACATATGAGAGATTAAGGAAAATAACTTCCCACTTGAAAAATAACTTCCAAGGAGTTATAAATTTGAATTTAAAAATCAAATCAAATTAAATTATATGAAAATAATTTAATATAATTAAATCCATACTATATGTTATATCTCATATAACATATAATCTATAGTTTATTATAACACATATAATATAATCTATAGATTGGTATTCTCCCATATAATCTATAATATTGGTATGAATTAAATTCATATTAATTTTAACCTATAGTTTTTATATGAATCAAATTCAAATAATTAATCTTTGAATCATATTCAAATATTTATTTCTCTCATTAAAACTTTATATTATAATGTATCATAACATTATATTAATTGCATCATATACAATTAATTCACTTTAATTAATTTGAACAATTCAAATTAATCCAAAATTAATTTGATTCTCATTAATTCTTATTGAGCTAATAAGGAAACCTTATAGACCTATAGATTGGAACTCCAATGATACAAGATTAATTAGTTAAA
The DNA here is from genome assembly GCF_009727055.1 of Benincasa hispida. NCBI lineage: Eukaryota > Viridiplantae > Streptophyta > Magnoliopsida > Cucurbitales > Cucurbitaceae > Benincasa > Benincasa hispida. The sequence continues at coordinate 7,769,286 of NC_052350.1, forward strand.
CTCTTTAGTTAAAGTAATCCCTTTTCATTAACCGCTGGTCACTCCACTAAAGACCGGTAATTGCACTCTTCACGTTGTAGATATATTTCTATGTCCATTGGATATAACCAATCAATAGTATGTTGACCCTTTATAAATTGCTCGTAAGTACAACTGGGCCAAAATTATCGACCCCTGTAGTTACATCTAACTCTTTAAGTACCATTGATCCCTCTAATGAACAATTAGTCATAGTCCAACTATAATGGAATCCCTCTCGGGCTAGGAGAGGATGTGGCACAATATTGCTCAAGACTCAGAATCAATCCTTAAAGGTGTAATTTATCTATTTACCCCAATAATCAGGAATGAGGGAATTCTTTCTTGTATAGTTATGTTCTCAACTCTCCAATTGGACGAATCCCCAAAATGGTAGGCATATTGAGTCGGTGAATCTGGTCACTCTCACCCATGAAAATCAAGTGACCTCCCTCATAAGCAGGAGTTCACAACTCACTCAAGGTTAAGGTCAAGTCACCTATGATTATCCTAGTGAAATGTAAGTGTCTTTTAGAAAAGGTGTTATAAAGAGAAACTATTCATTTTGTGGTCTAGTCCTATAAAAACTCTTTATATAGTATACCTCCACTCACATGTCTCCACGTGAATGATTAAGATTAGATCACTTGTAGCACTTTACAATAATTGAAACAATTACAAAGCGAAGTTTTACCAGGATAAGGTATCCAACCTTATCCATTTACTACAGACCGTTCAGGTTATTACTAAAACATGATCCACTCATATGGATACATGTTTTGAAGGAAACTCGACATGAGGAGATCCTTGAGCGGAAGCGGATCATCTAAATTCTATTAATTACTAAATACAAAATTTACAGTAAATAACAAGAGATATGCATTTAACAATTAAATTACAACATGCTTCATCTGTATGGGGACATACTATTTTGCATGCAGCGTCACTTGTACACATTAGGCAGTAGCTTATCATAAGTACTTGCCGTTACAATTAGCTTATGATTATGAGCCAAATATTTCCCATCTGAGATTTTTTGAATTTGCAGTATATGTTCCAATTGCTCCACCACAACGCACTAAAATGGGTTCTCAAAGGAGGTTAAAAATAAAAGTTGGATATGATTCCCCATCTTGAGCCCTGATGGGTGATGTATTTACTACATGATTTGCTGATTGTCATTTTAATGAGACAAATTTTCCAACATTAGGGGAGGAATTAAGAAGTTGGAGAAAGAAATTACATGGAATGCATCGTTATTGTCTCATATAGATCCTCGTACAGATCAATACGAACTTGAAGTTAAGAAAATAATTCATTTGCAAAATATAGCAAATCAATAACCAGATGCATTTATAGATGCAAAGAAAATAACTAAGTCACATATACCAGCTGCAAATATTCCATAAAAAATTGATATCCCAACACAACAAGTTTTCGCTAATGAGTCTGGAACACGTTAGAAGCGTGGTAGATCAGTGGGTTCCAAAGATAAAAATCATCGAAAACGAAAAATAATTAATAGTAAAAAAGACTTAATTGAGGATGTAAATACCCATGAAGAAATCCTTGACATGACTAGTGAGGAAAGTGGAAAACCTAAAGATAATAATGAGATTTCAATAAACTATGTCATGATAAGAGAAAGATGGAATCGAACTAATGTAGTTATTGATGACATTTTTGCGTATAATGTTGCTCTTGATATTATTTCTGAAAATAAGGACCCTGAACCAAAATCGTCTGAAACATATAAATAAAATTCCTAGGAATGGTATTCAATAAAATTACAAAGATCACTATATGAATTAAAACAATCAGGATGAATGTGGTACAATCGCCTGAGTGGATATTTATTGAAAGAAGGATATCAAAATAATCCAATATGTCCGTGTGTTTTTATAAAGAAATCACAATCAGGATTTGCTATTATAACTTAATATATTGATGACTTGAATATAATTGGAACTCCTGAAGAGCTTTCAAAGGCAATAGAATATCTTAAGAAATAAATTTAGATGAAAGATCTCGAAAAAACAAAATTTTTCCTTGGTTTCCAAATTGAGCATTTAGCAGATGAAATATTTATTCTTTAGTTAACTTATACGGAAATTTTTTTTTAAAAGATTTTACATGGACAAAGCACGTCCATTAAATATGAAGGAAGCTCAACATGAGGAGATCCTTAAGCTGAAGCGGATCGTCTAAATTCCATTAATTATTGAATACAAAATTTACAGTAAACATACAAATAGATATACAATCAAGGTTAAATTACAACATACTTTTACAAAGAAAATAGGTTTCAAGAAACCTCACATTTGACGAATCTTTCTTCAAGTAATCCCTCGTACGAGCCACGAACAGAACTCCTTCCTCGTGGATCTCCTTCTTCACGCACGGACACTACCAGTCGAGAACCCTTTATATTCTCTTTTGGGATTAAAGACTCAAGCAGGAGTTGTGGGATTTACTTGAGTCCTAAGAAGAGGGAAGGAGATGGAGAGGACGAGAGGGAAATTTTCTTCAGAGAACTTTTCTCTTTCAGATAAAACTTCTATGTGTGTTAATTCTCGGAAGAAGATGATTTCTCAACTCCTTTTATCACAAGTTAGTTATTGAGGGAATAAGGGGAGGGAGTTATAACTCATTCTCTTTTATTAATTTCAAATAAATTAATAAAATAAAATAGATAACTACTTTATTATATATACACACTATATGTCATATCAAATATAACATATAACCTATAGTTTTATATTGCATCAAATACAATATAAACTATAATTTTTATTCTCTATCAACTATACATGGGATTTAATATAAACACATTTATATTAAATCCATTTATATCCATTTATATGAATCTCATCCATATAAATGATATTTGGATCATATCCAAATATTTTATTCCTCTCAATATAAATCATATTTATATTTAATTACATGAATCTCATTCATATAATTGGTATTTGAATCATATTCAAATTCCTCTCATAATGTATCAAATACATTATAATTAATTATATCATATATAAAATTAATTTTTCTAAAATAATTTGAACTCTTCAAATTAATCCAAAGATTAAATCCCTGTTGAGCTACATAGGGGACCTTATGGACCTGTAGATTGAAGCTCCAACAGTACTTTGATAATTAATTAAACTCTTTAATTAAATTACCTAACATCCGTTAACTGTCGGTCACTCCACTAAAGACTGACAGCTACACTCTTCGTACTACAGATAAATTTCAGTGGCCACTAGATATAATCAATCAACAGTACGATGACCCTTCACAAATTGCTCGTAAGTACAGCTGGGCCAAAATACCATTTTGTCTCTATAGTTACATCTAACTCCTTAAGTATCACTGATTCCTCTAATGAACAATAAGTCATAGTCCAACTATGACCAAGTCCTCTAGGGCTAAGAGAGGGTGTGACCATTATGTTCAAGACCCAGAATCAACACTTAAGGGAGCAATTTATCTACTTGTTCCTACATCGGGGAAGGAGTGAATTCCGTCTTGTGTAGCTGAGTTCCCAGCTCCCCAGTCAGATGAATCCCCAAAATGGTAGGCTTGTTGAGTGGGAAATCTGTCCACTCTCACCCATACAAATCAAAGGATGGCTTTCATGAGCAGGAGTTTACAACTCACTCAAGATTTAGGTCGTGTCACCTATGGTCATCCTAGTGAAATATAAGTCTCTATATTAACGATGTTATATAAATAGACTAATTATTTCGTGGTCCAGTCTTATACAAACTCTTTATATAGGATACCCCACTCACATGTCTCCACATGAATGATCAGAATCAGATCATTTGTAGCACTTTACAACACTTGTAACACCTAACACCTACAAAATGGGCTGTATACGTAGTGTCACAAGGATAAGGTACCCAACCTTATCCATCTACTACAGATCATTTAGGTTATTATTTAAATAAGATCCACCTGTATGTCTTTACATACTTATTTAAATTACATGAAATAACTTCAGATCTTAGTTTATTTAAGTCGATTATTAGATTTAGGGCATCAACCTTAACAATCTTCCACTTGTCCTAAAGCTAGTGAGGTGTACGAATTCAAAGTACAAAATAGTACAATACACAATACAATAAACTAGGGCATACACTATACACCCAGTAAAATCTCCCACTTGCCCTAGACTAGATGAGACATGTTTTGTAGACCTAGACTCTCTAAGTGACCCTCAAACATTTTAGCTACGAAAGCCTTTGTAAATGGATCAGCAATGTTGTGTTCCCAAATGATCTTCGTGACGATCACATCCCCTCGATGCACAATCTCTCATATGAGATGATACTTGTGCGCTATATGATTCCCACGTTTGTGGCTTCTATGCTCCCTGTAATTTGCCACAATACCACTATTATCAATAAAGGGTGATGGACACTGACATGTTTGGACCAACTTCCAGACCAATCAGAAACTTCTTGAGCCACATAACTTCCTTGGCAGCTTCACAAGCCGCTATATACTCTATCTCTATAGTAGAGTCAGCTATGCAACCTTGCTTTATGCTCCTCCAGATTAAAGCTCCTTCGTTAAGAGTGAACACTGATCTTGAAGTGGATTTTCTAGAATCTCTATCAATCAGAAAATTAGAGCTAGTGTATCCTATAAGCATCAAATCCTTAAACTCATATACAAGCATGTAGTCCCTCGTTCTCCGAAGATACTTGAGGATGGTTTTGACTGTTGTCCAGTGATCTAATCCTATATTAGACTGATATCTACTTACTATCCCTACTGCATAGCAAATGTTAGGTCTAGTGCATAACATTGCATACATCAGGTTGGTTGCCAAAAACCGATGCATATGGGATATGGATGGCCAATCAAACTGCAAAAACTGAACCATTTCTAAAAACTGAACCAAAAAATCAGTGAAACAAAAAAATGCAGTTCAGTCCGGTTTGAAAATTTTTTGAAATCGAATTAATTTAGTTTGGTTCGTGTTCAATTTCGAAAATTGAATTTGAAACCGAACCGACTATATATATATATATATATATATATATATTTATTTATTAAGAAAAGAGTAAAACCAAACCATCTTTAATTTAAAGAACAAAACCAAATTTAAAATTGAACTGAATCTAACCGTTTTTTAATTAAAAAAATATAACATAGATTTATTAAAAAAATACTAAAATAGAATTTGAAATTGAACCGAACCGCATATGTGGTTCGGTTTGGTACAATTCGGTTTCACATATTAGAAAATGCGATTTGGTTCGGTTTGACCACTAAACTAAACCGAAACGAAACATTTCCATCCCTAATATAGGATCTATATCGTCTCCTCTACTCTTGAGGTGTCTTAGGACAATGTTCCTGAGACAAGATAATTCCATGCTTGAAAGGTAACAAAATTCTTTTGGAATTCTGCATTGAATATTTGACAAGCATGTTGTCAATGTATGTTGTCCGAGATAAGGGCAACATTTTATTCTTACGGTCCCTGTAAATATGGATCCCTAGAACAAATAAACTGTACCTCTCTCAAATATTTCATTTGGAATTGGGCCGCTAACCATTGTTTTACATCAGGCAGTAGACCTACATCATTCCCATTGAGTAGGATATCGACTATGTACAATACAAGAAAGGTACTGAATTGTTGATGATTTTCTTGTAGACACAAGGCTAATCAACATGCTAGTCAAAGCCATAAGATTTGATCACAATATCAAACCTTATATTCCAAGATTGAGAAGCCTGTTTCAGTCCATAAATGGACTGATTGAGCTTGCAAACCTTTTGCTCTTGACCTTGGGAGATGAATCCTTCTAGTCGTTGCATATAGATGATCTATTCAAGATTACCATTCAGAAAGGTACTCTTGACGTCCATTTATCAAATCTCATAGTCATAATATGTGATAATAGACTGAAGTATCCAGATAAACTTTAACATGGCAAGATGTGAGAAAGTTTTCTCATAGTTAACTCCCTTAACCTGGGTATAACCCTTTGCCACCAGTTTAGATATGAAGGTCTGTATCTTACCAGTAACACCTCTTTTCCTCTTGTAGATCCACTTATAACCTATAGGTTTGATCTCATCAAGTTGAACTACAAGATCCCAGATTGAATTAAAATTCATAGACTCAATTTCGAGATCCATAGCTTTGATCCATTCATCTTTGTCCACAATTCTATTGCCTGTTTATAGGATAATAGATCCTCAACGTTCCCATCAGATATGAAGGTCAAAGTTTCTGTTAAACTCATATAACCAATAGGTGAATTCGCAACCCTCCCCTATGTCGAGGCTCACTCAACGATTGAGGTGGATGTGTCTGACAAGATGAACCGACATCAACAACTCTTGTTGATGTACCAGTTTCTTCAACAACTCTCGTTGAAGTTTCAGTAGTTTTGTTGGAAAGCTCACTTAACATAATCTTACTGAAAACTTATAGAAATACAAGTTATTTTATCTATCTCATATAAAAGAATAAGAAAACTCTTTGAAAGTACGATATTTTTGCTAAAGAATTCACATAAGAAATCAAAGTATGCAATCATACATCTTCAACGTTTGATCTATCTAAATTTTGAACTAATGTCGTTGTTTTAATGCAGAACGCTCGCAGGTGCAGTCAAACAAGAACTATCAAAGATAAACACACGATCGCATAACCAGTTAAGTCGATAACTTAGGCGATGAAGCATGATATGACATGGGCGGTGAAAGTCAAATCTCAGATTGAGTTGGTGGCTGACAAGAGAACTTCGTTGAAGATTTAATGAACTTCTGACGCGTTGCAGGCGACGCGTCAGGGTATGGAATTTAATGCACCTTATCAGCACAATCATAAGTGAGAGAATAAAAGTCATCTTCAGATGCCTATAAATACCCATGCAATTGCCATGCAAGAACATATATGTAGAGACACCAAATTTCTGAGAAGAAAACTCTATCAAAAGTCCTTCTTGTTCATCCACAAAGACACCTTAGTGAGAGCTTGGGTATCATGTGGAAGAAGAGGAGCTCCATTGTTCAATATTTGCAGTGAAGCAGTCATCATTAGAGTCAGAGGAAGCAAGACATTGCGCACCACGACTTGATTCTCTATCCTTTTCTTTATCTTAAAGTGTATTCGTGTTGTATTGTTAACGTTGAAAAATTCAAAGTCTGCAATATGAATACATATTTATTCCATCCTTTGTTCATTTTCTCCATCATTGTCATGAGTAGCTAAGTTACTTTATGGGTTAAGAAGTATGTAGTCAGCACGAACTAAGCAACAAAAGAATCATGCCATCAACTTGTTTTATGTATGCCTACATTCGTCACTTGGATGAATCAAAAGGTTACCCTAGGTAAATTAAATCTAGGTTGAAAGAACTCAGATTTAGAACTTATAAAACAAGAGAAGATGATCCTTAGAAATAAGTACATCTTTTACATATTGCACTCATTGCATGCATCTTAGAGATAGGATAGTGTGGCTAGATACACTGAGAAACGTTGGTCATAATATCAAGTGCATTACTCAAATATGTGATTCATATAGTTTCTTAGGAAGTGTTGGTAAAAATTCTTCTCAACCCTATCATCGCATATCAGTATACAAAAAACCACTGCTCACATTATTTCACTTAAAGTACAACCCTCATCGCATAAAGTTTAGAGTTAGAATAATACCCAAGAATTGACCACTTGATCGAACATTGCAATTGCATTAAGATCGGAATTTTAATTTCATCGAAAACTTGTAAGCAATCCCTGGGTTCGACCCTGGACTTACCCTGGTTGAACTTGCACTTGGGATTTACCAGGTAAAACAAAGTATTATAACCTCATAATCATTATTCGTCTCATCGCATGGTATGAACACATCACTTACTGTGTGGCTTATGCTCCCTAATGTGGTCATCTTCTAAAGAAGTAACATCTCTCGACCTAAATACTTTATTATCTTCAGGATCATAGAAGTAACCATCCCTCGTTCCCTTGGGATAGCCTACAAATAGGCATAATTTTGAACAATGTTCCAACTTCTTAGAATTGGCCTAAAGCACGTGTGTTGGGCAACCCCGAATCCTGAATTGGTGTAAACTACCTTTACGACCATCCCATAACTGCAAAGATGTTTCAGAAACACTTTTAAATAGAATGTAGTTCAAAATATAAGTTGCAGTTCGTACTACATACCTCAAAACGAATCAGGTAAATGAGCATAACTCATCATAGACTGAACCATGTCCAACAAGGTTCTGTTTCTCCTTTCCAAAACACTATTCTACTGAGGTGTACCAGAAGTTGAGAGTTGGACATGATTCCATGTTCTATCAAATAGTTCTGGAATGTCCAATTTATATATTCTTCATCTCGATCAGTTCTAAGTATCTTAATTGTTTTACCTAATGAATTCTTAACCTCAGCCTTATATTCTATGAACTTTTCAAGAGCTTCAGACTTATGTTGCATTAGGTAAACATACCCATACATAGAATAAATATCTATAAAAGAGATGAAATATTCAAACCCTTATCTTGACTTAACATTCATAGGATCATAGAGGTCCGAATGTACAAGTTCCAAAGGTTCTTTGGCTCTATGACCCTTTCCAATAAACAGTCTTTAAGTCATTTTGCTTTCAAGGTATTACTCACATACCGGTATAGAATTTTCTTCTAACTCGATTAGAAGTCCATTCTTAATCAACCTCTCAATCCTATTGAGATTTTTGTGACCTAATCTTAGGTGCCAAAGTTGAGCATTTTCTTTAGGAGAAACCTTTTGTCTTTTATTTTGAATTGTTATAGTTATGAACAATTCAGTATTTAGAAGCGCTTTTGATGCTAATGATCTTAGCACATATAAACTACTTTCTAGGTCTGTAGAACAAATATTCACACCCTTCTTATAATTAAACACTTTATTTATAAGAAAATTTACAGAATAAGTATGTTCCAACAAAGCTTTAACAAAAATAAGGTTCCATTTCAGATCCATAACCACATACACATTATCTAATAATAAATATATTTTCTGAGAGAGAAGTTTGACGCCCTCCACTATCATGGCTGAGGCGACGTGCCTTATTCAAACATACATCATCATTTCGCCAGTCTCAAACTACTGCCAGGAACTAATTCCTTGAAAAGAAGAACAAAAGACAAAAGAGCTCCGTTCCCAAAACCGTCTGCGCGCATGCCTTTTTCTCATCGTTCTAAACCCCTGAGTCCGTTTTTAGATTTTCGCCTGCTGGAAAGTTCGCGCACTAAAATTGGACCCTGGGGCACCCCCGTCAGGCTCGATAGCCGTTTGGGGCACCAAACGAGCTTCGTTCCCAAAACCATCTACGCGCACAGCCTTTTCTCATCGTTCTGAACCCTTGGGTTCGTTTTCAGATTTTCGCCCACCGAAAAGTTCGCACACAAAAATTGGGCCCCGGGACACCCCCGCAGTCCAGATAGTCATTTGGGGTACCAAACGAGCTTCGTTCCCAAAATCGTCTTTGCGCACGACTTTTTCTCATCGTTCTTAACCCTTGGGTCTGTTTTCAGATTTTCGACTGCTAGAAAGTTCATGCACAAAATTTGGGCCCCGGGTCACCCCTGCTGGGTCCGATAGCTGTCTCGAACACCAAACGAGTTCCGTTCTCAAAACCGTATGCACGTACGACTTTTTCTCATCGTTCTAAACCGCTGGGTCCGTTTTTCGGATTTTCACCAGCCGAAAAGTTCGCACACAAAAATTAATTCCTTGGGCACCCCCGCTGAGCCCGATAGCTGTTTGGGGCACCAAACGAGCTCTGTTCCAAAACCGTCTGCGCGCATGGTTTTTTCTCATCGTTCTGAACCCCTGGGTTCGTTTTCAGATTGTCGTATGCCGGAAAATTCGCGCTCAAAAATTGGGCCCCGGGGCACCCCTGTTGGGCCCGATAGCCATTTGGGGCACCAAACGAGCTCCGTTCCTAAAAACTATCTGCGCGCAAGGCTTTTTCTCATCATTCTGAACCCCTGGGTCCGTTTTCAAATTTTCGCTCGTCGAAAAGTTTGTGCACAAAAATTGGGCCCCGAGGCACCCCCGCCGGGCTCGATAGCCGTTTAGGGCACCAAACGAACTCTGTTCCCAAAAATTGTTTGCGCACACGATTTTTCTCATCATTTTGAACCCCTGGGTCCGTTTTCAGATTTTCGCCTGCCGGAAAATTCGCGCACAAAATTCGCCTGCCGGAAAATCCGTTCCCAAAACCGTCTGCGCGCACGACTTTTTCTCATCGTTCTAAACCCCTGGGTCTGTATTCAGATTTTCACCAGCTAGAAAATTCGCACACAAAAATTGGGCCATAGGGCACTCCCGCCGGGCGCGATAGCCGTTTGGTGCACCAAACGAGCTCCGTTTCCAAAACCGTCTGCACGAATGACTTTTTCTTATCGTTTTGAACCTGTAGGTTTGTTTTCAAGTTTTCACACGCCGGAAAGTTCACACACAAAAATTTGGCCTTGGGGCACCCTTGTCGAGCCCGATGGCCGTTTGGTGCACCAAACGAGCTCATTTCCCAAAATCATCTACGCGCACGACGTTTTCTCATTGTTCTGAACCCTTGGGTCCGGTTTCAGATTTTCGCCCGCCGAAAAGTTCACGCACAAAAATTGAGCCCCGGGGCACCTCCGTCGGGTTCGATAGCTATTTAGGGCAGCAAACGAGCTCCGTTCTCAAAGCCGTCTGCGTGCACGACTTTTTCTCATCGTTATGAACCTCTGTGTCCGTTTTTCAGATTTTCGCCCGTCAGTCTGTTTTCAGATTTTCGCCTGTCGGAAAGTTCGCGCACAAAAATTGGGCCTCGGGGCACCCCTGCTCGGCTCGATAGCCATTTGGGGCACCAAACGAGTTCTGTTCTCAAAAGTTTCTGCGCGCACGAATTTTTCTCATCGTTCGGAACCCCTGGGTCCGTTTTTCAGTTTTTTGCCCGTTGGAAAATTCGCGCACAAAAATTGGGCCCTGGGGCACCCCCGCCGAGCCTGATGGCTGTTTGGGGCACCTAACGAGCTTCGTTGCCAAAACTGTCTATGCACACGAATTTTTCTCATCATTTTGAACCCCTTGGTCAGTTTTCAGATTTTTTGCCCATCGAAAAGTTTGCCCACAAAAATTGGTCCCCGTGGCACCCCTGTCGGACTTATAGCCGTTTGGGACACCAAACGAACTCCGTTCCAAAAACCGTCTATGCGCACGACTTTTTCTCATCGTTCTGAACCCTTGGGTTCATTTTAAAATATTCGCCCGCCGGAAAATTTGCGCACAAAAATTGGGCCCGGGCACCCCTGTCGGGCTCGATAGCCGTTTGGGGTGCCAAACGAGCTCCGTTCCCAAAACTGTTTGTGCACACAGCTTTTTCTCATCGTTCTGAACCTCTTGGTTTGTTTTCAGATTTTTCGTCCGCCGAAAAGTTCGTGCACAAAAATTGGGCCATAGGGCACCCCCGTTGGCTATCGGGCCCAATAGCCGTTTGACTTTTTCTCATCATTCTAATCTCCTGGGTCCGTTTTCAGATTTTCGCTTGCCGAAAAGTCCGCGCATAGAAATTGGCCTTAGGGCACCCCCGTCAGGCCTGATAGCCATTTGGGGCACCAAACGAGCTCTGTTCCCAAAACCATCTGCGCGCACAGCTTTTTCTTATCGTTTTGAAACCCTAAGTCCGTTTTAAGATTTTCGACCGCCGGAAAGTTCGCACACAAAAATTGGGCCCCGGGGCACCCCTGCCGAGCCTGATAGCCGTTTGGGGCACAAAACGAGCTCCGTTCTGATAACTGTCTGCGCGTACGGCTTTTTTGTCATCATTCTGAACTCCAGCGTCCGTTTTCACATTTTCGCTCGTCAAAAAGTTTGCGCACAAACATTATGCCCCGGGGTACCTCCACTGAGCCCGATAGCCGTTTGGGGCACCAAACGAGTTCCGTTGCCAAAACCGTCTATGCACACAAATTTTTCTCATCGTTTTAAACCCGTTGGTCCGTTTTCAGTTTTTTCACCCGTCGGAAAGTTCGCCCACAAAAATTGGGCCCGTGGCACCCCTGCCGAATTTGATAGCCATTTGGGACACCAAACGAGCTCCGTTCCAAAATCCGTCTACGCGCATGACTTTTTCTCATCGTTTTGAACCCTTGGGTCCGTTTTTAAAATATTCGCCCGCCGGAAAATTTGCGCACAAAAATTTGGCCCCGGGCCCAAAAGTCGTATGGGGAACCAAACGAGCTCCGTTCCCAAAACTGTGTACGCACACAGCTTTTTCTCATCGTTCTGAACCTCTTGGTTTGTTTTCCGAAAACTGTGTACGCACACAGATTTTGCGCATAAACATTGGGCACCGGGGCACCCCCCGCTAGGCCTGATAACCATTTGGGGCACAAAATGAGCTCCGTTCTCAAAAATTGTCTGCACGCACAAATTTTTCTCATCGTTCTGAACCACTAGGTCCGTTTTTAGTTTTTTTTTCCGCCAGAAAGTTCGCTCATAAAAATTGGGCCATGGGGCACCTCCGTCGGGCCCGATATCCGTTTGGGGCACCAAACGATCTTCGTTCCCAAAAATCATCTACGCGCATAGCTTTTTCTCATCTATCTAATCCCCTGGGTCCGTTTTAAGATTTTCGACCACCGGAAAGGTCGCCCCCAAAAAATTGGCCCGGGCACCCCTACCGGGCTCGATAGCCGTTTTGGACACCAAATGAGCTCCGTTCTAAAATCGTCTGCACTCATGGCTTTTTCTCATCTTTCTGAACCCCTGGCTCGTTTTCAGATTTTCGCTCAATAGAAAGTTCGCGCACAAAATTGGGCGCCGAGGCACCCCCCGGGCTCGATTTTTGGGTACCAAACGAGCTCTGTTCCGAAAAACGTCTGTGCGCACAGCTTTTTCTCATCGTTCTGAACCCTTGGATATGTTTTCAGATTTTTGCCTGCCGGAAAGTTCGCGCACAAAAATTGGGCCCGGGGAACCCCCGCCTAGCCAAATAGCCGTTTTGGACACCAAACTAGCGTCGTTCCCAAAACTGTCTCCGCGCTTGGCATTTCTCTTCAATCTGAACCCCTGGGGTCTTTTTCAGATCTTTGCCCGCCGGAAAAATTGCCCCACAAAATTGGGCCCTAGGGCACCCCCGACAAGCCCAATAGCCTGTGAGGCACAAAATGAGCTCCATTCCCAAAACCGTCTGCGCACCATTTTTCTCATCATTCTGAACTCCTGGGTCCGTTTTCAAATTCTCGCCGCTGGAAAGTTCGTGCACAAAAAATGGGCCCCGGGGCACCCCCACGGAGCCCGATAGACGTTTGGGGAACCAAACCAGCTCGCTTCCCAAAACCGTCTACGAGCACGCCTTTTTCTCATCGTTTCTAAACCCCTGGTTTTGTTCAAATTTTTGCCTGCGCGGAAAAATTCGCGCACCAAAATTTTGCCTTGGGGCATCCCCGACGGGCCCGATAGCCGTTTGGGGCATAAAACGAGCTCCGTTCCATAAATCATCTGTGTGCACTGCATTTTCTCATCGTTTTAAAACCCTGGGTCCATTCCGTTTTCAGATTTTCGCCCGTCAAAAATTTCGTGCACAAAAATTTGGCCCCGGGGCACCTCCGCTGGGCCCGATATTCGTTTGGGGCACCAAACGAGCTCCGTTCCCAAAACCGTCTACACACACAGACTTTTTCTCATCGTTCTAAACCCCTGGGTCCGTTTTTCAGATTTTTGCCCGTCGGGCCTGATAGCCATTTGGAGTACCAAACGAGCTTCAATTCCAAAACAGTCTGCGCGCACGACTTTTTCTCATCGTTCTGAACCCCTAGGTCCGTTTTCCGATTTTCGCTAGCCGGAAAGTTTGCGCAAAAATATTGGGCCTCAGGGCACCCCGCCAGGCTCAATAGTCGTTTGGTAAACCAAACGAGCACAGTTCCTATATTCGTCTGCGTGCATAGATTTTTCTCATCGTTCTAAACCCCTAGGTTCGTTTTCAGATTTTTCGCTTTTCGGAAAGTTCGCGAACAAAAATTGGGCCCCGGGACACCCCGCCGGACCCGATAACCGTTTGGGGCACCAAACGAGCTCCGCTCCCAAAACCGTCTGCGTGCACGACTTTTCTTATCGTTTTGAACCCTTACATCCGTTTTCAGATTTTTGCCCGTCGGAAAGTCCGTGCATAAAAATTGGGCCCTTGGGCACCCCCGCAGGGCCCGATAGCCGTTTGGGGCACCAAACAAGCTCCGTTCCCAAAACCGTTTGCATGCACGGCTTTTCTCATCGTTCTGAACCTTTGGGTTCGTTTTTCAGATTTTCACTTGTCGGAAAGTTCACGCACAAAAATTGGGCCCCAAGCATCGCCGTCAGGCCTGATAGCCGTTTGGGGCACTAAACGAGCTTCGTTCCCAAAATCGTCTTTGCGCACGACTTTTTCTCATTGTTCTGACCCCCTTGGTATATTTTTCTATTTTCGCCCGCCGGAATGTTCGCGCACAATAACTGGGCTCTTGGGCAGCCCGCCAGGCCCGACAATCGTTTGGGGCACCAAACGAGCTCCGTTCCCAAAACCACATGCGCGCTAGAAAATTCACGCCTTGGTCCATTTTCAGATTTTCGCCCGCTAGAAAATTCACGGACAAAAATTGGGCCCGGAGGCACCCCCGCCCAGCCCGATAGCTGTTTGGGGAATAAAACGAGCTCTGTTCCTAAAATCTTCTGCGCGCACGACTTTTTCTCATCGTTCTGAAACCCTGGGTCCATTTTCAGATTTTTGCCTGTCGAAAAGTTCTCGCACAAAAATTGGGCCTCAGGGAACAACCGTCATGCTCGATAGCCGTTTTAGGCACCAAAAGAGCTCCGTTTCCCAAACAGTCTGCGCGCACGGATTTTTCTCATCGTTTTAAACCCCTGGGTCCGTTTTCAAATTTTCGCCTGCCGGAAAGTTTGTGCACAAAAAATTAGCCTCGAGCACCCCCGCCAGGCCCGATATCGTCTGGGGCACCAAACGAGCTCCGTTCCCAAAACCGTCTGCGCGTACGGCCTTTTCTCATCGTTCTGAACGCCTTGGTCCGTTTTCAGATTTTCACTCGCCAGAAACTTCGGCACAAATTTTTGTCCTGGGGGCACCCTCCGGCCGCGCCCGGTATGTTTGGGTCACCAGACGAGCTCCGTTCCAAAAATCGTCTCCGGCACGATTTTTCCTCGTTGTTCTGAACCCCGTCGGGCCCGACAGTCGTTTGGGGCACCAAACGAACTCCATTCCTAAAACCGTTTGCCCGCACAGTTTTTTCTCATCGTTCTAAACCCCTAGATCCGTTTCAGATTTTGCCCACAGAAAGTTCGCGAACAAAAATTGGGCCCCGGGGCACCCCGCCGGGCCTGACAGTCGTTTGGGACAACAAACGAGCTCCGTTCCTAAACTGTCTATGCGCACGGCTTTTTCTCATCGTTCTGACCCCGGGTCTGTTTTCAGATTTCATTCGCCGAAAAGTTCACGCACAAAATTGGGCTCTTGGGTAGCCCGCCAGACCTGACAGTCGTTTGGGCACCAAACGAGCTCCGTTCCAAAACCGTCTGTTCGCCACGGTTTTTTTATCGTTCTGAACCCCTTGGTCCTTTTTCAGATTTTCGCCCATTGGAAAATTTGCGGACAAAAATTGGGCCCGAGGCACCCCCACCCGGCCGATAGCTGTTTGGGCACAAAATGAGCTCCGTTCTCAAAACCGTTTGCGCAGACGACTTTTCTCATCGTTCTGAAACCCTGGGTCCATTTTCAAATTTTCGCCCGCCGGAAAGTTTCTCACACAAAAATTGGGACCCGGGAACACCCGTCGTGCTCGATATCCGTTTTGGCACCAAAAGAGCTACGTTCCCAAACTGTCTGCGCACACGAATTTTTCTCATCGCTTCTGAACCCTTGGGTCGTTTTACGATTTTCGCCCGCCGGAAAGTTCGTGCACAAAAATTTAGCTTCGGGCACCCCCGCCGGGCTTGATATCCGTTTGGGGTACCAAACGAGCTCTGTTCCCAAACCGTCAATGCGTACGTCTTTTTCTCATCGTTCTGAACCTTTTGGTACGTTTTCAGATTTTCGCCCGCCGGAAACTTCGCGCACAAAAATTGGGCCCTTTGCACTTCTCGCCGATCCGATAGCCGTTTGGCTCACCAAACGAGCTCCGTTCTAAAAATCGTCTCCGCGCACGATCTTCGTTCTGAACCCCTGGATCCGTTTTTCAGATTTTCGCCTGCCGGAAAGTTCGCGCATAAAAATTGTGCCCCGGAGCACCCCGCCGAGCCGACAGTCGTGTGGGGCCAAAACGAGCTCCGTTTCCAAAACCGTCTGCGCGGCACGGCTTTTTCTTATCGTTTTGAACCCCGTAGAGTATTCATGTGAGATTTTTTCAGATTTTGCACGTGTGATACATGTTCCCTCTATTTCTCCAAGCAAAGCTTTTCGCATCGCAATTCCTATAGTATCTGCTTGC
>NC_052350.1:7786144-7794614 GCF_009727055.1 Benincasa hispida
TCTTCAAACCCTAGATCCGTTTCAATTTTCGCCCACAGGAAAGTTCGCAACAAAAATTGGCCCCGGGCACCCCGCCGGGCCTGACAGTCGTTTGGGACAACAACGAGCTCCGTTCCTAAAACTGTCTATGCGCACGGCTTTTTCTCATCGTTCTGACCCCTGGGTCTGTTTTCAGATTTTCATTCGCCGAAAGTTCACGCACAAAAATTGGGTCTTGGGTAGCCCGCCAGACCTCAGTCGTTTGGGGCACCAAACGAGCTCCGTTCCCAAAACCGTCTGTTCGCACGTTTTTTTCTTATCGTTCTGAACCCCTTGGTCCTTTTTCAGATTTTCGCCCATTGGAAAATTTGCGGACAAAAATTGGGCCCGAGCACCCCCACCGGCCGATAGCTGTTTGGGCAAAAATGAGCTCCGTTCTCAAAACCGTTTGCGCAGACGACTTTTCTCATCGTTCTGAAACCCTGGTCCATTTTCAAATTTTCGCCCGCCGGAAAGTTCTCAACACAAAAATTGGGACCCGGGAACACCCGTCGTGCTCGATTCCGTTTTGGCCACCAAAAGAGCTACGTTCCCAAAACTGTCTGCGCACACGAATTTTTCTCATCGTTCTGAACCTTGGTCGTTTTACGATTTCGCCCGCCGGAAGTTCGTGCACAAAAATTTAGCTTCGGGCACCCCGCCGGCTTGATATCCGTTGGGGTACCAAACGAGCTTCTGTTCCCAAACGTCAATGCGTACGTCTTTTTCTCATCGTTCTGAACCTTTTGGTACGTTTTCAGATTTTCGCCCGCCGGAAACTTCGCGCACAAAAATTGGGCCCTTTGGCACTCTCGCCGATCCCGATAGCCGTTTGGCTCACCAAACGAGCTCCGTTCTAAAAATCGTCTCCGCGCACGATTTTTTCTCGTTCTGAACCCCTGGATCCGTTTTTCAGATTTTCGCCTGCCGGAAAGTTCGCGCATAAAAATTGTGCCCCGGAGCACCCCGCCGAGCCCGACAGTCGTGTGGGGCAACAAACGAGCTCCGTTTCCAAAACCGTCTGCGCGCACGGCTTTTTCTTATCGTTTTGAACCCCGTAGAGTATTCATGTGAGATTTTTTCAGATTTTGCACGTGTGATACATGTTCCCTCTATTTCTCCAAGCAAAGCTTTTCGCATCGCAATTCCTATAGTATCTGCTTGCCCCTTCATAAGTGGAGACAGAATAAAGCGTCCATAATAAAGACACGTACTGTCTGCTCTTGATTCAACACACTTCCACTTTAGTGTCCGAGTCGATACTCTTATTTTCTCTCGAACCATAGTAATATTTTTTTGATCAAATCATTGAATTATTTATTTCTCTTGAAATTTCTCTTCAATGTTTATTTTTACACACGTCGTTTTTTAGGGGGTTAGAGTAGGCATATGCCAAACGTGAATACCACCGGAAGCCACTGGTAGAACACCTGGTAAAGGGACCCAATCTTGAGTGAAATAAATACCGCGGTTTCGGTCTTTTTCAATAAAATCATCACGTAGTAAATCAACAAAGCCTAAAGTGATTTCTCTTTCCCCTTCAAGTTTACCTACTACGGTACCAGCGTGAATATGGTCTCCACCAGACATACGTAACGCTTTAGCTAGTACACGGAAGTGCATATCATGATTCTTCTGTCTATCAATAACGGCATGCATTGCACAGTGAATGTGAAGAAGTAGACCATTATCTCGGCAATAATGAGCCAAGCTAGTATTTGCAGTGAATCCACCTGTTAAGTAGTCATGCATTACGTTATTCATTATAATGCTCTCCAGCTTGGATCTGTATCTGTCCCCATCCTCAGGAGGTCTATCCCGTGGTGGTCTGTCCAGTCCAGAGTGGTGATCTTTGTGGGCGAGGTGTGATGTATTTTTAGTTGCGTTGTAGGTCTTTGGTGCTAGTTTTCTCATTTGCCGAAGTCGTATTCCGCAGTGGAAGTGGTTGAAATGGAATTGGTCATGCGCTAAGTTCTTCATCCTGAATCGCTTCCCCAACAGAATGAAAGGATTGTAGCCACGCAATGAAATGAATAGAAAAGAAAGAAGTACCTTTATGAGGATGAGGAAACGGCCATTGCATTGGGATCAAGCATGCCTTTACTTTAGTTCTTAGAAAGAGAGAGCATTTTAAGGCTTGAACCTGATAGTAGTTGCTACCTTTTGACACAAATATTCTATTTTGAAAGATATTTATGCTAAATTCATCAAGTGTCTTCTTCCATGCTGATTTAGTGCCCCTTTACTGATCAAAAAGGTTGTGCAGCCCTAGTTTGATCTTTTGTGCCATCTTCTCTCTCATCCCTGCCGCTATTATACAATCAGTAATTCCGTAAACAGAAGAAAGGGTCAGAGAAAGAGCAGTTGTCCAAGTTGCAAAAATGGAGTTCCTTCGGGAGAATAAAAGACTAGCTCAAGGCCACTCGCCCGTTCGCCCAGCTGCTAATCGGCCAGATGCTTCCTATTTCTTATTCGTTGATTGGAGATTAAGATGTTCCCACGGAGCGGTAATTAGTAGGTGTCAACGGAAAGTCAGGCATAGAAAGTTGGCGGTTCGGCATAGGGAGGAGTGAATACCCGCTTAGCCCGTCGCTTTTTATGGCTTACCTTCGGGAAGTTTTTCCATTGGGAAGTTTTTCATGCTTCTTTGTAGCATACTACAGATGCTGCAGGATCAACTTTGAATGAAGACAGATTGCCTTGCCGCTGCGCGCCCTTTGGCATCAAATCGTCGAATGTGCTTTGTCTGTTCAAGCCCTAGCGTAGCTATCTAGTGGCACTGTCACAACCCCTTCTTGCATCTCTCGCTAAGCTAAAGGAACAGAGGGCTCTCGAGATTGCTAGTGCCATTGATCGGGCTGAACTCTTACCGACGAGTGAAATAGAACATACTGGCTGAAAAGAGTAACTGGCTGGTCGGGTTTCACTTTGACTTAAGACTATTAGGAATACAAGAAAAAGAGCTTGAAATGGTTTTCTCACAGGATTTTTGCTAACAGAAAAGACTTATCCCTTCTAGCCTTGCTAAGGATAGACTACCCGCGGATTTAGCTTGAGTAATTTTAATTCTTGGCTAAACAAAAGAAATGGCATCTTTCCTAAGCTAAGTAAGACTGCTAGCGCTTTCTGACTGAAAGAAATGATTATTCAACAGTACCGAGATGAACCAGAAGTAGGGGGTCCTACTCAGCTCTTCATTGCCAGCTAGCGCAGACTAGCGGTTAGACGCTTCGTTTGTATGGCCTTTCCCTGCATTATATACCACGTTTCATTTTCATGGCCCCACCCACAAGAACTTCCACTTCTGTTTTCCTTCCTAAAGGTAGCCCTCCACTTCAGGCGATTACGCTCTTCACGGGTTGGATTTCATTTTTTTCATCATCCCTAGATGTCGCGAGCCCAGTAGAGTGTAGAACATTGACAGGGAACCGCGAGGACATCCAGGGCCCGATCTTCTACTGCCTACCTTGATTCATGGAACGAGAGCCAACATGGTTGATAACAATTGCACCCTGATCTATGGCTGTAAAGCTTTCCCATTTGCATGCCTTAGGCGGGGGGTCACCGCTCTATCTTTGTTTCTTTAGAACGAGGTCCGAAGAAAGGCGGGAATAAGGGCTCCTTAAGGTAGCCAAGCGAGCTTCGCGGATTTCATAGTTTCATCGAGGTCGTCATGAGTTTAGTTAACATGAAACGGGCGGGGCCATCTTAGGAAGCGGATCTTCATCTACGGGGGACAGTTGGCTATTTGACACTTCTGCTATAACTTAGTGTTGACCATAATGCTCTTCCTTCTCCGTTTTGTTCGTACACGAGTGACCAGCGACACCAGCATAGGACTCCGTGCCGATGGCTGAATAACTACGATATGATTTACCAGATGAACCAGATGATCCAGCACAAAAGGCTTTGTTTTACCTTTAAATAGAAGTGGTGGGAACCTGGGTCTGCAGATACCTGGACTCATACTCAAATGTGGCTTCTCATCGATAGAAAGAGGAAGAACGGAAATTCTTGGTACGCGCATCGTTTCTTCAGTTGGTGGGGCTAGGTTAATAGCTGGCATTTAATAAACAGAGCGATAGACCCCTGAGTAGGACGGGAAAGGCTAAGCTTTGGTGCCATCGTAAGTATAGTATACTTAGTGTGCCTAGTGTGAAAGGAGCTTCGGGCAATGTCACTTAAAAAGAAAATCCTATTGGCTATTGAGAACTGGGATATATTGATTCTGGTTTTCCATATTTGCTTCTTTCTGTGCCTGCACCTATTATGTAGATGATGGACTATAAAAAATAGGTATTATACTGACCATGGCATAAAACAAAGAAGAATGTCTGGCGATAGCATAAGTCTAATGGGATGACGAGGCGATCTATATAGAGATCGGTGAAGCGAGCCCATTAGGGGTGTTCTCACCTGTGCTATCAAGAAGAACATTTCCCTGGTAGGCTAAGCCAGAAAAAGAGAAAGAGAATGTTAAAGGGCTGAGTTGCCCCAAATAAGTTGAATCAGTTTATTACTTCTATTTGAATGACTCCGAAGTTATTGCCGAAGACCAATTCAACAAGTGCTAATGCAGTCGGTCAGAGACAGCAGCGGATAAAAGAGCAGCTAGCCCCCTTGGTTGGTTGGGGTCGGTTCTTTCCCTCAAAAAGAATGGAAGTAGGATTCGCTAACCAAAGGGTCGGAGTCATTCACACCAACTAATGCCATACTTCTTCAGTCCAAAGGTTTTCCTTCGCCTGACTTTCCGAGGAGAGACTTGGAACCAAAGAAGTAGGGATGTTAATCTCATTCCTTTTGCTTGAATGTGGAAGTTGTACGATCTGCTTCTCTTTCTAGGAATTGACTACCGCCCTTACTTTGACCCATTAGTCTCAGCTGTATTCGGTAGCGGGGAGTGAATGAATGAAAGAGCGCACCTTATGAGCTACAAGCAACTAACTAGTAGCAAGTTTTCAAAAAGAACAACGTTCACCGAATACGATTAGACTTTCAGTACCTACTCCTAGTCCGAAAAGACTAGCAAACATGCTACCGTTTTCCATCAGACGGCTGTTTCCGTAACTTCACTCTCGACTATCAGTAGTTTCGGTTGTAGAATCTCGTGCAAGTTAGGTTGTGGTTGTATTGGCTGCAAGCGGAACGTAGGCGCTTTAGGTGTGTGTTGACCATGCACTCTCGCGGAATGGAATGTCGTATGTATGATAGAGGTGGTGTGGTGATTGACCTCAATGCTGTTATCCCCAAGGTTCAACGAATGAATAAAGCTATGATCGTACCCGGATAGGGATGATGGTCTTCCTCTTCTGTCTCCAAGCCGGCCATAATAGAATAGATAGGTGAAGCTTACAATAAATAGCTGTCTGTTCTCGCCTATCGATAGATAGTAGGTTACTTCCAAGCTCAAACCATTGGAAATGGAATTGCAACTTTCTTCTTGTTATTGAGAGAGTGGTATTCTCCGCCCCTGTCAAATCTAGTCTAGGGGGAGAACTGGAAGAGAGATGGAAAAAGAGCAAAGGATTTACAAGTCTAATGGAAGAAGAATGGCTGACCTTTTGAAAGAATACAAGGATGCCTTCCAGACTCCAAAATCTAACCCAAGCGGTCTAACCCCCGGGGCGGGCCCCAACCGAAAGGAGCTAGACGAACTAACGGCAAGCAAGATAAAGAAAGCTGCTGGCCCTATGTGTAAAACCTTGCCGCGGGAGAGTCTTTCTCCAATGAGAATCCAGAAAGTTTTTGGGCAAGACAAGAAAGGAACTCGCCCTTTGTTTGAAAGGGATAAGAGCGGATTGCTGGCTGGTGAAGGGAATCTATGAGAGAAGGTTATCGAACCGGATTCCAACCGATAGATCGTGGAGCCAACGAGTTCAGTCGAACAGCATAACGAGTCTAAGGGCAGAATCAAGCTTAGAAGGAATGGGCGTAGGCTTAATAGTGAACGCGGACCACTTCTCGATATGAAATCAATGACTTAAAAGACAGATGCCGAGAGAAACTGTTAGACTTCTATATTTCGTTGTGAAGAGAGATCGAAGACGAAGATTTTCTGACGCAGTGTGGGCACTGGATGGAAAAGACAGAGAAGAGAACAACCCACCGGAAGGGCATACCTTAGGAGCACCCCCGGCAAACATCGAGATGCACGAAGCTGACCTATATCTCGAAATAAAAATACAGGAAAGGAAAATGAAATATGAAAGAAAAAAGATGCTTTGGGAGTGTGAGATATGTGGACGGGGATTACGCAGCCAAACAGCCTCAGGGGCTTCTAATAGTGATAGCTGCCCCCACCAGATGGGCCGCCCAAAACCTGGAGCTAACATTTCAATCGGAAATCCACGTCGGATCGCGGCGAGACGAAAAAGGCAGACTGAAGCTTCGGATCACAAAATGCAAGACAACAAGGGGCAAACCAAGCGCTTGCGCGAAAGAAGAAGCGAATCAATCAGAATGGAGACATGGAGAAGAGGCGAAAGAGAGATTTTCGAGCCTGCAAGCTGCAAGCAACAACGACGGAAAAGGGACCGGCTTCCCGGAAAGGTTAATGCCCTAGGATTGGACTCATCCCCAGTTTCCACAAATGGAGGGGCAAAATCCTCAATAAAAGAGGTGGCATCTACTTCTACTTACTTTGGATACTCACTCAGGCCTTTCAAGTCAGGCCAAATACTGAAACGAGTTTGAGCGGATCATCCAGGTCTTCCTTCTTGGCCTATGTGTCTATATAGACCCTATTCATGGATTAACGAAAATGTGCAAAAGCTCTATTTGCCTCTTCCATTCTATGAGTCTCTTCCTTTTTACATATGGCATCGCCACTCCTTTTGGCAGCATCTACTAATTCGGAACTTAATGCTTTCAGGCTTGCCAATAGATAGAAAAAAGCTATTCTCTTTACTAAATAAGTCTAATGGGATGACGAGGTGATCTATATAGAGATCGGTGAAGCGAGCCCAGTAGGGATGTTTTCACTTGTGCTATCAAGAAGAACATTTCCCTGGTAGGCTAAGCCAAAAAGAGAGAAAGCGAATGTTAAAGGGCTGAGTTTCCCCGGATAAGTTGAATCAGTTTATTACTTCTATTTGAATGACTTCGAAGTTATTGCCGAAGACCAATTCAACAAGTGCTAATGCAGTCGGTCAGAGATAGTAGCGGATAAAAGAGCAACTAGCCCCCTTGGTTGGTTGGGGTCAGTTCTTTCCCTAAAAAAGAATGGAAGTAGGATTCGCTAACCAAAGGGCCGGAGTCATTCACACCAACTAATGCCATACTTCTTCAGTCAAAAGGTTTTCCTTCGCCTGACTTTCCGAGGAGAGACTATGAGTATAATAGGAGCATCCGCCGATAAAAGGATCATCCTAAGATGATCATCACATGGCTATTGAGAACGAATCAAATCAGATGGTTCTATTTCTCAATCTTTCTGACTTGCTCCTACGGAACTAAGGTCGAAAAGATTAAGAAAAACCAGTCATTCACAACCACTGATGAAGGATTCCTCGAAAAGTTAAGGATTAGTAATCCTTTTTAGAAATCGAATGGATTCGGTCTTATACATACGTGAGGATGAGTGTTCGCCCTTGGTGCGGATCAGGGGCCCAACTAACGCATGAAACACTCTGCCTGGGGAGTACGGTCGCAAGACCAAAACTCAAAGGAATTGACGGGGGCCTACACAAGCGGTGGAGCATGTGGTTTAATTCGATACAAGAGATACAAGTGGTGGAGCATGTGCTTTTTCTCATCTTTCTGAACCCCTGGGTCTGTTTTCAGATTTTCGCCCATCGGAAGGTTCGTGCACAAAAATTTGGCCATGGGGCACCCCCGTCGGGCCCGATAGCGTTTGTGGCACCAAACGAGCTCCGTTTCCATAACCATCACTGCGAACGGCCTTTTCTCATTGTTCTGAACCCTTGGGTCCGTTTTAAGATTTTCGCCCACCGAAAAGTTCGCGCAAAAAAATTGGGCCCCCGGACACCCCCGTCGGGCCCGATAGCCGTTTGGGACACCAAACGAGCACCGTTCCCAAAACCATCTGTGCACACGACTTTTTGTCATCGTTCTGAACCCGTGAGTCCGTTTTCAGATTTTCGCCCGTTGAAAAGTTCGCACCCAAAAATTGGGCCCCGGGGCACCCCTACTGGTCCTAATAGCCATTTGGGGAACTAAACGAGCTCCAATCTCAAAATCGTCTGCGCTCACAACTTTTTCTCATCGTTTTGAACCCCTGAATTCATTTTCAAATTTTAACACGCTGAAAAATTCGCGCACAAAAATTGGGCCCCGAGGCACCCTCACAGGGCCCGATAGCCATTTGGGTACCAAACGAGCTCCGTTCCCAAAATCTTCTATGCGCACGGCTTTTTTTCATTGTTCTGAACCCCTGAGTCTATTTTCAGATTTTTGCCCGCAGACATTTTGCGCACAAAAATTGTGCCCTGGG
>NC_052350.1:7796581-7965208 GCF_009727055.1 Benincasa hispida
TTATCATATGCCCAACAATGCATTAGTATCTTTAAAACATGTTTTTATATGTGTTATACATTTACATACTTTAAAGAGAAAGTCATTTATGACCAGTTTTACTTAAAATGCGATACCGAAGGACATTTTGAGAAGGTATCCGCCCAACTTGATACCAAAGGACATTTGAGAAGGTATCTGACCAACTTGTATCGAAGGACATTTGAGAAGGTATCTGACCAACTTGATACCGAAGGACATTTGAGAAAGGTATCTGAGCAGAAGTACATAAGTATGGCGGTACATAGTATGGCCACGTGCACGTAGGTAGTTGGAGTCAGAGATTGAGCAAAAGGGTTCTCTCCTGACTTAGCAGTTGGTGTTGGGATTTTTTAACCACAGCAGGGTTATTCTCAACTGAAGAAACAATTTTAATGTTTTTCTGATAATGTTTATTACTATAGTAAAGGTTACTGTAGAAGTTTATATTCCAGTTTAATCTTTTACTGAGACTTTTTGCATGAGAAAAAAATTATCTTTCTTAAGTTACTCATTGGGCTAGCAAGCTCACCTCGTTTTCAAATGTTTTCCTTTCCACCAGGTAATGGTCAAATCCTCAGAAGATAGCTCTGCATCTACTCTGCCATTAAATCTATCTGTTGCACTAAATCTACTCCACCGACAGCGTTCATTAGGGCTAGCAAACAATTATCTTTCTTAAGTTTACTCATTGTTCATTAGGGACTAGGTTTTGGGTTTTTGGGACTTATGAATCTAGTGTTGTAATACTCTAAACATGTTTATGTTTTCTGAATTAATAAATTTGGGCCTAAAAGGCATTCCGCTCTATATGAGTTTATATGTTGTATTCAGAATTATCTACAAAGTTATTAGGCAGTAAGTGTCAACAAAGGGTGATAATCTGTACAGTCATGCCCTCAGCCTCCCAGGAAGTAGGTAATATTTAACACACATAAATAGCTTTTCAATAAACTTCTCATACATGCATGCGTTTAAAACATAACTCATGGTTTGCTTGGAAATTACTTTGTAAAACTAGCTGGCATGAGAATAATCTTCTTTAAAACATGAGAAGTTCCTCGTTTACCTCAGCTCCCCTTTTCACCCATAGAATCCATATTCAATTTACAACTCAGATTATTCATAGTTTTAAGCTTTATTTTGAGATACTTACTTCTATAAACATGTTCTAAAATATCTCAGGAAGCTTACCCTAAAATATGAGCTCAGAACTTCTCGTGGTTTGGCCGGAATCACAAAATCTTCAAGACTAGCCCAAGCTTACCCGACAGCCTGACCCCTCTATTTGTTTCTCAGTTTCCAGCTCGATCCCTTAAGGCTTCTTTTCCAGAACCCTACCCTGAAAACTAGACTTTTTGAGCTTTTAGGTGGCTTTGAAATCACTCCAAACGCACGAGCATATTGAGAGAAATCCTCGTCCCAAGTTGATGTTGTTTTCCAGACTTCACTATCCACTGCGTCCCCCTTGAAGCTCTATGATTAACGCATGGATTTTGCTCTCAATGCAATGTTTACTCAGCCTTCCCACTCTTTTTAATGTCTTTTTGAATTGTGATCTGAAAAATAAGTCCTTGGCCCTATTTATAGGCGTCCAAAAACTCTCAAGGTTGACACCTCCTACTTGGCTGCATGTCAAAGTGTTTCTTCCTCACCCTATCAACACAATGTAAGGTGTCCTTCTCCTACATAGCCAATGCATGGGGCTCAATTTGCATGCCCTCATGTGCAACCACCTCGTTTGCTTAAGGCTTAAGGTTTCCTCCCAAGAAGCCACATGTTTGATGATGTCTTCCATATGAGCTCATCCTTTATATGTGTCCACAACCCTTAGATGTTCAATGCATAGTATGCCATCAACACATACTAGGTCATCAATGCATAGTAACCCAACTCAGTCACCGCAAGTCTTAACCATCGCAAGAGCCATCCATCACCAATGCATAGAATGGCCGCTCGTCCTCGACACACAGCTCGCTCGGCATCACCGCAAGGCTCGCTCGGCATCAGCACTAGTCACCGACGCATGGGAGTGTGGCATGGGCTCATGGTAGGGGCGTTTGGCATGGGCGCTCGACGCATGGGCATTGTGCATCGACGCATGCCACCCTCCAGCGCATGCCTTGCCCACATCCTCGCCTACCCTTGCGTCTGCATGCCTTTTGCATCGCCGACCCTCATGCCATCCAACCTTCCAACGCATCACTTTAACTTTCTTCCTTCAGCCGCATACCACCCTTCCAACGCATCCATCACAACCCTTCCAACGCATCCATCGCAACCCTTCCAACGCATCCACCACATAGTTTTATACTTTTTTCCAAGTTTTTTCTCAAAAGTCAAGCTTCCAAATTTCCTCTTTTCTTCTAATTTTTCACCATTTTCTCTACCATTACACACTAGTTTCCACATCAACCTACTCACCATACTGGTCTAGGGAACATATTTAAGTAGAGAAATTAGGATTCAGGGTTCACATTTACCTCCCCCTTATGAAAATTTCGTCCTCGAAATTTTGCTACAAGTCCGTCAATTAAACAACTGCGGATACTTGTTTCTGATTTGCTCTTCGGCTTCCCACGTTGATTCTTTCGTGCTATGGTTTCGCCATAGTACCTTTACCAATGGGATTGTCTTATTCCTTAAAACTTATTCCTTTCTGTCAAGAATCTCCACTGGTTCTTCTTCGTAAGACAAATTTTCTCTCAATTGTACTGGTTGCTCAGGCAACACATGGGTAGGATCTGGTACATACTTTCTAAGCATTACCACATGAAATACGTCATGAATACGAGATAATTCTGGAGGTAAATCTAATCTATATGCCATTGGGCCAACTTTTTCTATTATCTCGTAAGGTCCAATATATCTCGGGCTTAATTTCCCTTTCCTACCAAACCTAAGTATTCCTTTCCACGGAGATAACTTAAGAAATACTTTATCACCAACTTCAAACTCCAATTATCTTCTCCGCTTATTGGCATAACTCTTTTTCCTGTCTCGAGCCATCTTAAGATTATCTCTTATAATCTTAATACTGTATGATGTTTGTTGCACAAGTTCTAGACCTAGTAATTTTCTCTCACCGACTTCATTCCAATATATCGGAGTTCTACATGGCCCTCCGTATAGTGCCTCATACGGTGCCATTCCGATACTCGAATGGTAACTGTTGTATATGCAAATTCAATCAACGATAGATGCGTATCCCAACTACCTTTGAATTGCAATACACGTGCTCTCAACATGTCTTCTAATGTCTGGATTGTTCGCTCAGACTGACCATCCATCTGTGGATGAAAAGAGGTACTAAAATATAACTTGGTTCCCATAGCTTTCTGCAAACTAGGCCAAAACTTCGATGTAAACTTGGAGTCTCGATCCTTCTTTTAATAGCACTTTGTCCGTTCTTAGTTGGTAGTCCATCCCCAATCCTTTACCTAATTCTTCAGCTAACTTCTGAAGATCGGAATCCTTTAATTGTTCACGTAGGATATCTTCTACGAGAGTAGGACGCACTTAGAATGAAGCTAGTAAACCACATGTTTCCCAACTGATAATGCTGCCCTAGCATTATACAACTCATGAATCAATGCACCTTTCACTGAATTGATACTAGCTCTAACTAATCTGGTTTTTCGACTTAAAGCATCAGCTACCACATTTGCTTTACCTGGGTGATAATCAATTGTACAGTCATAATCTTTGATCAACTCTATCCATCTTCTCTGTCTCAAGTTCAACTTCTTTTGATCAAAGATATACTTCAAACTTTTATGATCCGTGAATATATGACAATGCTCACCAAACAGATAATGTCTCCACAACTTTAGAGCTAACACAACTGCTGCTAACTTTAAATCGTGCGTAGGGTAGTTACATTCATGCTTCTTTAACTGTCGAGATGCATAAGCTATACCTTTCCTTCCCGCATCAGCACACATCCTAACCCTTGTTGGGATGCATCACAATAAACCTCAAACTCTTTACCTGGTGTAGGTAGAGTTAATACTGGTGCTGACATTAACTTCTGTTTCAACACTTGAAAACTGTGCTTGCATTCTGGCGACCACTCAAACTTTGCATCTTTTCTGGTCAGGTTTGTCAACGGCAAAGCTATCTTAGAAAAACCCTCCATGAATCTCCTATAATAACCTGCCAAACCCAAAAAACTGCGTACCTCTATTACATTCAGGGGTCATTCCCAGTTGACGATTGCTTCTATCTTTTGGGAATCTACGCTAACTCTGTCAGCTGAAACTATATGCCCAAGGAATACGACTTGGTTTAACCAAAAATCACACTTACTAAAATTGGCATATAACTTCTTTTCCCTTAGCATCTGCAACACCATCCTTAGATGTTCTTTGTGCTTCTCTGCACTACTAGAATATACTAGTATATCATCCATCAAAGCTATCACAAACTGATCTAGATAAAGATGAAATATCTGCCCGCCGGAAAGTTCGCGAACAAAAATTGGGCCGTGGGGCACCCCCGCCGGGCTCGATAGCCGTTTGGGACACCAAACGAGCTTCGTTCCCAAAATCGTCTGCACGCACAACTTTTTCTCATCGTTCTAAACCCCTGGGTCCGTTTTCAAATTTTTGCCAGCTGAAAAGTTCGCGCACAAAAATTGGAACCTAAGGCACCCCCGTCGGGACCGATAGCTGTTTGAGGCACCAAACGAGCTCCGTTTTAAAAATCGTCTGCACACACGGCTTTTTCTCATCGTTTTGAACCCCTGGGTCCGTTTTTAGATTTTCACCCGGCAAAAAGTTCGCGCACAAAAATTGGGCCTCGGGGCACCTCAGTCGGGCTCGATAGCCGTTTCGGGCACCAAACGAGCTTCGTTCCCAAAATCTTCTGCACAACAACTTTTTCTCTTCGTTCTAAACCCCTGCGTTTTCATATTTTCGCCCGCCAAAAAGTTCGCGCATGGCTTTTTCTCATCGTTCTGAACCCCTAGGTTCATTTTTAGATTTTCGCCTGCTGGAAAGTTCGCGCATAAAAATTGGGCCTTGAGGCACCCCGGCCGAGCCCGATAGCCATTTGGGGTACCAAAACGAGCTCTATTCCTAAAAACCGTCCACACGACTTTTTCTCATCGTTTTGGACCCCTAGGTCCGTTTTCAAATTTTCGCCCGCCGGAAAGTTCGCGCACAAAAATTGGGCCCTAGGGCACCTTGCTGGGCTCGATAGCCATTTGGGCACCAAACGAGCTCCATTCCCAAAACCGTTTGCACGCATGATTTTTTCTCATTTTTCTGAACCTTTGGTCCATTTTCATATTTTCGCCAGCCGGAAAGTTCGCGCACAAAAATTGGTCCCCGGAGCACCCTCGTCGGGCCCTATAGCGGTTTCGGGCACCAAACGAGCTCCGTTCCAAAAATCGTCTACACGCACGACTTTTTCTCATCGTTCTGAACCCCTGGGTCCATTTTCATATTTTCGCTCGCCGGAAAGTTCGCGCACAAAAATTGGTCCCCGGGCACCCCTATCGGGCCCGACAGCCGTTTGAGGTACCAAACGAGCTCTGTTCCCAAAATCGTCTGCGCAACGGCTTTTTCTTTTCGTTCTAAACCCTTGAGTTCGTTTTCAGATTTTCATCCGCCAAAAAGTTTGCACACAAAAATTGGGCTCCAGGGCACCCCCGTCAGACCCAATAACCATTTGGGACACCAAACGAGCTCTGTTCCTAAAACTATTTCCGATGCACCCGGGTGATAATATCGCATCAGTGAGCTCTAATTTTTCAAATTTGTGCCAAATCAATTATGGTTGCTATTTCCTTGGTCAAAGTTGTTATTCCATGCCTAAAATGATGAGCAAACAGTCAACCATGGTTTTAGGTCATCCTTCAACCAATTTTGGCCTATATAAAGGAGGGAAGTCTCTTATTTCATCGTTCAACTCTTCATCCATAAATCCATCATAACTTACTCTTATTTTATGTCATTTTCATCATTTTCCCTTGGGTTTCTTCTCAAATTCTCAAGTCAGTAGCCTTAAGAACAAAAGTTTCTCTAAGGCGTAGCGGTTCTAGGTCATCTTATCCCGTGGAAGCATGTGGTGATAGGAATCAACCTAGGGAAAGTCTGAGAGTTTGAGAAATTGTCCCAAGGCATCTTTGAATTGTATTTATTTAATTTATTTCCCTGTAATTCTATATTTTATTTGTTTACCCATTGAACATCATATTGTAGCTATGATTTTTGTTTTTATAAAGTTCATTATTTTATCATTTATCATGAGTTAAATTCTCTAAGGGATTTAGTTATGTGAATACCCTAGGGTTTTGTGGCTTGAGCAATGCTTATGCTTCATACATCTTTGACTTTTGCATTTTCTTTGTTGAGTTTATGGATAAATATTGTTAAGTTAAAATGATCACTTAATTTAGCAATCTAGTGGAGTTCTAATACTAAGAAGGTTAAGATATAAACTGATGTCACAAAGGAATATGGGACTAAGAGCCTAGGAATCGGAGAACTAGTCGCCTTAGGAATAAAAGACACCGTAGGATAAAGAATCGAAACATGAATTAGTTTAGGATTCAGCTAATCATGGGAACATTAGGCATTAGTTGCTTAAATCTCCTAAAGGAACTAAACAATAGATCGAATAGGAGTAGTTTTCTGTTCATGCATATTTCACTGCCTTTGTGTGATGCGGTCGCATCACTTTTGGCATAGAACCCAAAAGGTTGAAACGTAACTGTATGCCTTTTCAACATTCCTAGTTATTACTTTTATAAATACTAAACCTCAAATCAATCATTTAATGGTTACCCTTGGTTTGCATAAAAAAAACTCTTTCTTATAAAGATTGAATTGCATAAATAGTCTGTGGGATTTGACTCTTAGAATACTTCAAGATTTATTACTTCATCGATAGTAAATGCACTTAAACCATATTTATTCTCATTTTATCATTCGTACACATGTGGTCAGTTTCTGTCGCCGTTTCCGGAAACTATTTCAAATTCTTTTTCTTTCTTTTTTTTTAAGAAATTGTGATTAGATGGCAACCACATTGTCTCTTTCTCTTAAAATATTAACTTGGCTTGCTTTTATTTTGTAGGTTGAGCTTAGTACATAAGAAAATAGCTTATCATTTTTTAATTAGATTTATTGTTCAAAATGATCCATAATGGATTCATATTTCATTCCAACGTTGACTGTACAATTTGCAGAATTGACCAACATGTTTAAAAATCTATATAGGAGAAAGAATACCTCCATTGCTTTTAAATACAAACTTTCTGACAATTTTTGTTTTGATTGTTGCGAAGATCATGGTGGAAGATGTCTATATTTATCTATGTCTTACGTTTATTGTAGAGGAAAACATGTATTTGACGATTGTCCTTATAATCTCAAATCTTTGTTTTATGTAAGGCAAGAAGGTAGTCAAAGCATGTTGAATCCTTTTCCGAATGAGCATAAGTAAGGATGGAGGGAGTACCCTAAGACTTCATGAGAACCCCAACTAGATGTTGATAGCTTTGAATCAATGCTTAAATTGCATCATAAATATGTCCCGCAAGAGGCACAAGTTTCAACAAGTATTGAAGATATTTGTAAGGAATATAAGGCAAATATGGGTGTCAAGATTGAAAGTGAAGCAACATCTCAATAAAATTTGGAGAGCCAAACAAAAGATTGTGCAAATGAATTGAAGATCAACCCACAAGGAACCTTGCTCAACAACATAGAAATTTTGCATGAAGAAGAAAAAGAGCAAGGTGAAGTGATGACTAAAATTAGGTGAATGCAATACATGTCTTAAGTTATGCGTTGGTTCTCATGCGTCTGTGGTCATTCATTGGGATAGAATGTATGCGTTAATCTTATATGCAATGACCATGCGCTCCTGTCACAATTTTTCTTGCGCTCTCGCCAAGTATAACGAGAACGCAAGTTTCTCGGGTGATCCGAGGTCGAACTCAGGGACTTGTAGCTAAAGGGTATGTGGTAATGTGTTTACGGTGGATAAATAAAAGAATGATGGGGGTTATAAGCTATAAACTACTCCTAATCCTAACTAACAGATTAAGTTGTGGGAATATGACTGAGAGGTAGAGACACGACAACTGTTGACGCGTAATAAAATGCATGAAAAAAATAGACAAAAAGGCGAGGATGTCCTCATCGCAACCCTAAGCTTGACCGTAAGGGTAACCCCAGCCAATGCTAACTTATGTGATCATGCTACACACACCTGAGGAAGACGCACACGATGTGTAATAGCAAATAAAACTTATTCCTAAGTCTCCATTCTTGCTTATGCGATCTTAATCTAGCTCTCTCAAGCCTCGATTCTAACCTAGCTCTCTCAAGTCTTAGGTTCTTTCTTTAGACTCTCTCTCAACTAGCTCTAAAGGTAATTACATAAGCCTAGCTGACGTAAGATTATTCCTATCTCTAGTGAACACTTGTTTACATTGCTTAATGCGATCAACTACTTACCCTCTCGGGCAGTTAGTTGCTGCTGATTCTACTCATAGACGAGCATTGCATCCGCTTATAAACAAGCATTGCTACAGCTTCACACTAAGCAAATAAGATTTTCTCATAACACTCGTGCAACGCACACCTCCCGGTGGTTTGCTACATGCTTCATATCCCTAATCTGCATGATTAAGTATGTGATACTCTAGAAATCTTACTAAGTGATGCAATGAAAGTAAAGGATACTAAGTAAATGAAGATGGAGATGGAATCGAAGGAAATATAGAAATGCATTGATCACAAAATCTATTAATTCCTTAAGCCAAAATGTAATGCAATACAAGGAAAGAAGAGAAATGGAAGGACTAGCTGAAAGCAATGTCTTGCTTCTAGCAGATGTGTGTCAAGGTTGCCGGTGGTGCCATGGATGGGCGGTGGAGCAGACTCTCTCGAGCTCTAACTCCAGCGAAGGCTCCGGTCGTCACTCGAAATGATTGAAGAAGATGAAGAACTCTCAAGCTATCTTCTCACGCTTTGGTAGATCACAAGGATCTGCCCTAAGGCAGAGAACCTCAAGTGGAAAACCCTAGATGATTTGAAATTCTGCTCATCGGCTTCTATTTATAGAGCTTGTTTTCCGACAGCATTAATGGATCTGCTCTGAATCTGACACTCGCGGCGTGATGGTCCTTTTCTGAATCTCTACTGCTAAAGGCGTGGTAGGTGAAATGTCAACATCACCTTTTGATAATCCTAATGTATGTGTTCATGCTTTCATTCCACCAATCTTGTGATCTCCCTTCTATTATGGTTATCATTATGTAGCCGCAATCTCTCTGCGATGACCGCATTCGCTTGACGGCCGCAACTTCTATGTGATGGATGTATTCGGATGATGGCCGCAACATCTATGCGATGGACGCATGCGGTTGATGGCCGCAACATCCATGCGTCAAACGTATGAAATAGCACATGTGATCGTCTCCGCGATAACCTGGATCCCGCGTATGCGATCAATTTCTACGTTGCTATAAAAAATAAACAATTGAACGCATAATAATGCATAATAGTGGGTTAGCCGAGATTCGTAATGCCGATAGGCGCAAACTCGTTTTCTCATGAATTTCTAACATATTCACCGCATATTCTACTTAACAACCCTCATAATTCTAAATAAAAGGCTTATAATGACGTGCATTTTTTCCCGTCATCATGAAGCAATCAATTAAAAGTAGATTAGAAAAGGAATCTATAGTGCTCTTAGATGATGTAAGAAGTGCTTTGACAATTGGCAGCATTAAGAATCTAGAGGAAAAAGAATAGATTATAGAAAACTCACCAAGAAAAACAAATAAAGAGAAGGAACAAGAAATAAAGTTGCAGTGGGCCATGCGGTTGTAACTTCACAGTAAGCAACATTCGATGTGCCCTTGGCATCAAAATACCCTGAGGGAAGGAGAGAATATTATGTTTGTAGACTAATTAATACTTTTACTTATGGCTTGCAGGAAACATTGAAAAGACTCAGAGAAGGAGTATAAAAGACAGTCATGGAGGATGAGCATACACAATATGAAACTACGAAGCCTTCCATGATTAAAGCACCTCAACTAAGACTTAAATCACATCCATCATTAAAGCCTAGGTACAAAATGGAGGAACAAAACCTCTGTCTCGCTACTGGAATTCTAATAAGTTAACATTCTTAAAAAAGAAAATAAAAAACAGAAAAATGAAAAAAATGAAAATGAAAAAAAAAATAGAGAACTCAATAGTTTTTGTATATCAACTAGCAATATAATGCAAAGGAACTCTATCTAGGTTGGTTCTGACTAAAAGGTATTTAAGCTGACCAGTGGAAACATCTCGACCTAAGAGCCTACCTGGGAGTTGAAGTAATTAGATTTCTAAAACTGATACAAAATAGAGAAAAAAAAAACTTTGCTTATGGAATATCTGAACTTTTTAACCATTTACTCTAAGTTTTTATGTACAAAAGAGAAGCAAGGAAAAATAACACACCGGAGGTTCCTATTTTAGTGGGTAAAAACCATTACCTCCACAACCCAATCTAGCACCAAGGGATGCAACTAAGTCAGAGTCGCAATATAACCTACTGAAGCTATGTTGAAGTCAACAATAAGGCATTCAAGAGGATTGGACGCTCGATGCGTCTTGGATATTACCCAATCGTGCTTCCTTCCCCAAATCATATCCTTCGTGACCCTCCTGCTGATGAAGATAATGAAGTTTCCAAAGCTCATAAGGGAGTTATCTGCTCTTTTTTATCCCTTTCATTATATTTTTGCATATGTTTTTTTCTTTTTCTTTTTCTTTTTCTTTTTCTTTTTCTTTTCTTTTTGTTTTTCTTTTTGTTTTGTTTTTTATTTTTTTATTTTTTTTTTATTTTTTTTTTATTTTGTTTTTAGGTTAGAGTTAGGTAGATTTAAAGTGCTTTTAATTCGAGAGTCTGGAAAAGGGAAACAATCAAATAAAAATGTAGATGAGCATGCTAGTCTTTTATTTTGAAAAGTAGTCTTTGATGATGATAATTAGACCATATCTCATTCCAACATGACTTGCTTTCAATCCTAAAGTGTACAAAACTAGGAGCATCATTTGTCTTTATGTGCAAAACCTCCTTAGACTAGTCTTCCACACGTTTACACAATTTAGGACACTAGGAGTACCTAGTCCTTTGTTTTGTAGTCTATCTAAAGTTACTACCTTGTCTTTGTACTCTTTCTCATATTATAGTCAATGAGAACATTGCCTTCCTTAAGTTTGGGGGGAGAGCTTACCCATTTCAACTTTTATTATCAGTTTTGTGGATGTTATCCATGAAATGTTATGTAAATGTGCTAAACCTTGAAAAAGAAATGAAAAAAATGAAAAAAAAAATAAGTGAGGATGATACTCTTCCTTTTTTGAGTTGACCAAAGTAGCCAGAGGTGAGCATGACACGTGCTTTCTTCTGTAGCAAAACAGTTAATGAGGGAAATGAGTGTTTGCCTCAAGTGTGGACCTTGCTCGTAGTCAGATGTCTCGCATGATACTCGTGTGGGCAAGCTGGAATGAAGGTGAGGGTGACAATAAGGATCTTTCCTAGGAAAAAGCAAGAAAAGAAAAGAAAAGTATAAATGCTTGTAAAATGTGAGCCTTAAAGCCTAACAAAAGCATAAGTTTGTGAGGGATGCACTTCATATTTAAGTATCGAGCTATGGTGAACCTGTAACTCATCAGGGATTTCACTAGGTTCCATGACTGATAGCTAGGTTAGTTTCGCATGTTGGTTAGATAGTTGAGGGAAGTTGAGCCTATTCTGAAACTCTAGTAAGGGCCTTTTTGAAATTGAACAAGTAAGGCATCAAGATTGAGACCTCTTCTGAAAGACGTCTACTTTGCATTTACTTTTGACTAAGCATGTTAATTCACTTTTACTATCTAATATATTTTTTGTTTGCTTGAGGATAGGCAAAGATTTAAGTTTGGGGATGTGATTGATGTCAAAATGTGCATGTTTTTACCATCTATTTTAGTTTTTTTTATAGTAAAAAGACATTTTTTGTGATATTTTGATCTCGGGATGCCTTAAATTAGATAAAATAAGCAAATACATGTGTTTGAATTGTTTAAAGTTGATTTGGAATGATTTAGACTGGTTTTATAAGCTTTTACTAAGGTTTTTGGCTATTTTACAAAAATTTGTCTTGACGCGACCGTAGTGACTTGGGTGATGCGCCCGGGTGATGCAGCCGCATCAGTGAGCTCTAATTTTCATATTCATGTCCAGTCAATTTTGGTTGCTATTTCCTCGGTCAAGCTGTTATTCCACACCTAAAACGATGGAAAAATAGCCAGGCATGATTTTAGGCCATCCCTCAACCAATCCTGGCCTATATAAAGGATGGGAAGCCTCCCATTTCATCATTCAACTCTCCGTCCACAAATCCATCACAATTTACTCTCATTTTCTTCCATTTTCATCATTCCGCTTGGGCTTCTTCTCAAATTCTCAAGTTAGTAGCCTTAAGAATGGAGGTTCCTCAAAGTCGTAGAGGTTCTAGGCCATCTCATCCTGGTGAGAGGAATCAACCTAGGGAAAGACTAAGAATTTGAGAAATTGCTCCAAGACATCTTTGAGTTGTATTTATTTAATTTATTTTCTTATAATTCTATCTTTTCTTTGTTTACCCGTTGAACATTGTATTCTAGTCATGATTCTTCCTTTAATAAAGCTTATTATTTTATCATTTATCATAAGTTAAATTCTCTAAGGAGTTCAGGTATGTAAATACCCTAGAGTTTTATAGCTTGAGCAATTCTTATGCTTCATACATCGTTGACTTTTGCATTCTTTTTATTGAGTTTATGGATAAATATTGTTAAGTTAAACTACTCACTTAATTTAGCAATCTAGTGGAGTCTTAGTACTGAGAATTTTAGGATATAAACAGATGTCACAAAGGAATACGAGACTAGGAGCCTAGGAATAGGATTGTCAGACGCCTTAGGAATAAAAGACACTATAGGATAAAGAATTTGAACTTGAATTAATCTAGTATTCAACTAACCATGGGAACATTAGGCATTAGCTGCTTAGATCTTCTAAAGGAACTGGATACCAGATCAAATAGGAGTAGTTTTCTATTCATTCATATTTTATTATCCTAGTGTGATGCGGCCGCATCACTTTTGGTATAGAACTTGAAATGTTGAAACATAATTGTATCCCTTTTCAACATTCCTATTTACTGCTTTTATAAAGATTAAACCTCAAAATAACTTATTTACTGGTTACCCTTTGGTTTGCATCGAAAAAACTATTTCTTATAAAGATTGAATTGCATAAATAGTCTCGTAGGATTCAATTCTTGGAATACTTCAAAATTTATTACTTCATCGACATTGTATGCTTGCACTTAGACCATATTTATTCTCATCTTATCATTCATACACATTTGATTGATCACTTTCCCCTGATCTCCCTTATTCTTCTTCCACTTTCTGGTGCCAAAAGAAGATGGTACACACTTAGTTCTAGAGGTCAAGCTTGTGAAGAATTTCTTTAAGGATAAGGCAACATTTGCCTCTCCCTTCTACTCCTTGACTTTCATCAAGGACTGTTAAGTATGTAATTCATTTAGGAGGGTG
This sequence comes from Benincasa hispida, assembly GCF_009727055.1. Lineage (NCBI taxonomy): Eukaryota > Viridiplantae > Streptophyta > Magnoliopsida > Cucurbitales > Cucurbitaceae > Benincasa > Benincasa hispida. The sequence continues at coordinate 7,810,207 of NC_052350.1, forward strand.
GTCAGGTTATAGTCAAACTTTTTCATAATATCATTGCTATGGAATTTGAGGACACTCTCAGGTAAAGTCTCTAGAATGAACTTAACCTGACTGGCTTCGTAATGACAGATCCATTCATCTCAACTACGTTAAAATGGACCATCATATTGAGGACATGTTCTCAAACAGCGGCTCCTTATTTCATAGGACATTGAAGATGTATATCAAAGAGTCATGTTGGAGTTGTGTGGACGGTTGTCCAAACATCTCCCTCAACGAATCCATGATCTCGTGTGCAGTGACCATGTTTCGTGCTTCTTGGCCAAGCCTTCAGATAAGCTTGCCAAATGTACGTTCAAGCCTTTTCTTTTACTTGACCCATCTATCATATGCATCTTGAATATTTTGAGATGCTCCAGTAGTAAATACTTGAGGACATTCCTCAAAAAGGAAAAACCTCAAGTCATTGATTATAAGCACAATGTTTATCGTGTCTTTTTAACTAGTATAATTGTCGCCATTCAGTTTGTCAGCACTTAGTAGGTTTAATGTAGCGCTAGTCATTTTCGAAGATTGATCAAACTACAAATTATTATTTCTATCAATTATTAAAGCATTACCCATGAAGCACCAATAAAATTTAGCAAAATTCTAATGAATCCTATGTGACATCTAATTTTGCAATGATGCTTCAGTGAGTCAGGATAAAAGTCACCATAAGATAGTCAGTTACTCCTTCACTGAATTGAGACAATCTCAACCAATCATTATACAAGAATAACTCTTATCGCTATAATGATTAGTTACCATTGATTGGTCTAAAAATTATTAACTTACTTAACAATTTCTTTGTAAATGTAACTCTTCATTTTAGACTCTAGAGTTCCGCTCCAATGAGCTAACCATAGAGAAATACCGATTGGGGCAAAAACTAAAATAATCCTATCCATTTATGGAGTTTGAGTAAATTTTCATGCAAATACCATCCGTAGGGGTATACAAGAAAAGGTGTCTCAAGGCTGAGCATGAAATTTTACTACAAACTAATGAAGGAGACCATGGTATGTGTTGACACACGTCTCTCTCCCATTTACTATAAACACTCTCTCCATTTACCGTGGTATTAACCTATGCAAACACCATCCGTAGGGGGCACAAGCAAAGGTGCCTTGAGGCCAAGCATGGTTCTTACGGTGTGAACTATTTAGGGGGAAACATGAAAGGAAATTGACATATCATATACATCATTTTTCTCCCACTAAGTGTTTTAAACCTAGGGTTTATTAACTTAGAAAAATCTAATTAATAATCTAACTAAGCGATTGTTAAATTTTCCCAATATAACTCTTATATTGGATAGTTTAACAATAATGATTCTTATTTAATAAGCACTTAATAAACCTAATCATTTATTATATACTTATAATATATTTGTCTAATTCACCTTCCAGGTAGGGGTTTTCCATTTCCTTCAACTTAAACATCCCAGCCTAGACAGAACTTTCTTCAGACAAAGGTCCCTACATACAATTATGTTATAAATCTGATATTTTATTTAATCCAATTCAATCATATTAAAAGGGAATTAAAAGACTAAACCTATTTCTAACCACACTAGAAATATTATTAACAAAGGTCTAGGTGAAATCAATTTTAAACCATTTAAAATTAATTTAACTTATGTTTGCATGCAACTCTTAATTATAGATTTCAATTCTAATTTCATTATCTTATAACACTTATTAAGAATAATGAAATAATTAAAACCTATACAAGCATCTAACGACATACTTAAAAAATATTTTCTAAAGTAATATCATGCTTCATGCATCTCCATTTTTATTACCTAACATAACATTTATATTATAAAGTAATTAAAATAATAACGTACATCCATTATCTAAACTATATATTATAATGATTATGATATAAAATGATGCATAGACATGTTATAAATACATGCAATCATATAATCTAACAATTATATTAAATATGATGCATGAGCATGCTTAATTAAATCATGTAACTATATAATATAACAATTATATTAAAAAAAAATTATACATGTATAATATTTATTCTATGGTGGAATTTTATACTGTGTGGCATACATTATGCAATATAATAAATTAAACTATACATCATATGTATAAAATAATAAAAACAAGATTGGACCAAAAATTGGCATCCTAAATAATTAATTAAATCAATATAACTCTTACATTAATCTAATTAAGTAAAAAAAATTTAATATTAATTAATATTATAAATTAACACAAAAATTAGCAGCTCGATCCCACGTTTTCGAACTGCCTGACACACGCTTTAACCATCATTGGAGCAGAACGATACTTGGCGCCAGTGTCGTTACGCTGGCTTTTACTTTATCATAGTATAGCCTTACGCTCCATGCAATGATGCTACGCTCCGCATCACGTTGCAATGTTGTTGTTGAGCATAGCTACGATGGGCATTCTATCTTACAGCATAACGCGCAGCGTAATTACGCTGTGCCATATGCTCCAAGGCAGAATACTCTACTCTGCTTCGATCTCCAGACTGTTCTTGCTCCAATGGCCACCAAACTCTTCAGCAACCCTAGAAAATACATAGATATGGACTTACAAACTCGATAGCAAAAAATAAATGCCCAAAACATCGGGCCTTTACAACTTTAAACTCTTTAAAAACAGTAAATCTATGCCAATTTCGAAACATCTATGTGCAAACCATCATACCTTCACAATGCAGAATGAACAAAATAACCACTAGTAACTCTGAAATTAAGTTAGAAAATGAATTTCAAAGGCACAACTTGACTCTGATACCAATTGAAGGGATTGAAATTCCCAGAATGAAAGCAAACAATGCCTTGTGTCTCAAATTTCATTTCACAAAACTTGAAATTACAAAGGCGACAAAAAAAAGTATAAACAAAAAATTTCTAAAGCATGCTTCTACCACAAAATTAGAGAGGAAAGGAAAACCAAAACTAACCCTTGGAGAACTAATTTTTTGTGTTTCCTCTCCGGTGAGTAGATCATGAACCGATCTGTCACTTCTCCAGTTCTCAGCACCATGAACAAAGAAACACAATAGGAACTCAAACACCATAATGAGGATACCATCATAATGTCTTCCTCGCTATTCTTAAGGAGAGAATCATAGAGAGTTATAAACTTCTGTGGATTAATTTTGGTATTAAGAAAGGAGTGAGATTTTCTTTGAGAGCAATGCAGAAGAGGAGAAGATTGAGTGCTGAGAGGTCACCCTGTGAAAACCAATTTCACGTTATACAATCAATCCCTCTACCATAAACATATGAGAGATTAGGGAAAATAACTCCCCACTTGAAATATAACTCCCAATGAGTTATAAATTTGATTTCAAAATTCAAATTAAATTAAATTATATTAAACTAATTTAATATAACTAAATGCATACTATATATTATATCTCATATAACATATAATCTATAGTTTATTATATTGCATATAATATAACCTATAGTATTAATATGAATCTTATTCATATTAATTTTAATCTATAGTTTTTATATGAATCAAATTCATATAATTAAATTTGAATCATATTCAAATATTTAGTTCTCTCATTAAAACTTTATGTTATAATGTATCACATAAGATATTAATTGCATCATATATAATTAATTCTCTTTAATTAATTTGAACAAGTCAAATTAATCCAAATTTAATTTGATTCTCATTAATCTTTATTGAGCTAACAAGGGGGCCTTGTGGACCTATAGATTGAAACTCTAATGATACGAGATTAATTAATTAAATTCTTTAATTAAATTAATCTCCTTTCATTAACTGTCAGTCACTTTAATAAAGAACCACAGCTACACTCTTCGTATTGTGATATATTTCTATGTCCATTGGATATAACCAACTAACAATGCGTTGACTCTTCACAAATTGCTCGTAAGTCAGCTGGGTCAAAATTACCGTTTTGCCTCTATAGTTACATCTAAATCCTTAAGTACCATTTATCCATCTAATGAACAATCAGTCATAGTCCATCTATAACTGAACCCCTCTTGGGCCAAGAGAAGGTGTGATGCCACATTGTTCAAAACCCGGAATCAGTTCTTAAGGGAGCAATTTATCTACTTATCCCAACATTCAAGAATGAGCAAATTCCTTCTTATGTAACTGTGTTCCTAGCTCCCCACTCGGACAAATTCCTAAAATGGTAGGCATATTGAGTCAGCAAATCTGGTCACTCTCACCCATGCAGATAAAAGGACCATCCTCATAGGCAAGAGTTCACAACTCACTTGGATTAAGATCAAGTCACCTATGGTCATCCTGGTGAAATATAAGTTTTTTCTAGCAGCAATGTTATAAAGAGAGACTATTCATTTCGTGGTCCGGTCTTATACAAACTCTTTGTATAAGATACTCCGCTCACATGTCTCCATATGAATGATCAGGACCAGATCATTTGTAACACTTTACAACAATTCTAACAATTACAAAACGGGTCGTATCTGTAGTGTCACTAGGATAAGGTACCCAGCCTTATCCATCTATTGCAGACTGTTCAGGTTGTTACTAAAACATGATCCACTTGTATATCTCCACATATATGTTTAAGTTTCATCAAATAACCTTGGATCTTAGTTTACTGATTTTGGGTTAATGCAACTAAATGTCTAATAAAATAACACTTATTTTATTAAATAAATAATTTGTTTGTACGAATATAGTTTACAAACTACAAGACCACGAGATTTAGGACATCAACCTCAAAAAGTGGGTGAAGGTAAATTTAATTATATCATCTGACACTCCCTTCCACTTGTGGGCTTGAAATATGTAGAAGAGCCAAACAAGTGAAAATCAAATTAATCGGGGAGGAATAAACAATGCAGGGGTTTGAACACAGAATCTCCTGAACCAACCTGCCCTGATACCATCTTAAATCATTAAGTGACCCAAAAGCTTAAGCCAATAGGTGAAGGTAGATTTAATCACATAATAAAAAATAAAAATATAATTGAGTAACCAGGTTCACAACTATGGAGGATGAGGAGGGAGAACAACAACATTTAGCAACTATTTAACTAATTTGGAATTTTTAAATATAATTAGGGGTTTTTTTTGGTAGTTTCTCTCGTATATTTGGGTCTTGGATAGAGAAACGGGAGAACAAGAGAAAAAAAAGAAGAGAGAAAGAAAAGAAGGAAAAAATAAAAATATAATTTTTGCCAAGTCATGTTGCCACATCAACCTATCTAGTCAACTTTTTTAAAACATTTAATAATTCTTTAACTAGAAGGACCTTTTAAACCTTCTTGAAAACTCTTGGACTAAAATGATTAATTTGAAACATAAAAAACCAAATGCATTTATGCTTCAAAACTTACGAACCAAAGATGTATCTTTTCCATTGATTTATTATCAACTGTGAATCCAAATATTGGGATCTATGCTTTAAAGCCTCATAATTTATTAAATAATCAAATTAATTATCAAGATTAGTTTATCCATTAGCTGAAAAAATCCAAGATTATTATATGTAGTCTTGAACAGTATGTAGCTGACATACAAGATAGATCATGCTCAATAAATAACTTAAAGGTCTATAGTATATGGATAAGGTTGGGTGTCTTATCCCTGTAACACTATGGATACGACTCACTTTATAATAGTTACAAATGGTTTGATCCAAACCGTTCATGTGAAGACATGTGAGTGGAGGCATCCTATACAATGAGTTTGTATAAGATCGGACCGTGAGATATTTAATCTCTCATTGTAAATCCGTTAATTGATGATATTAATATTTCATAGGATGATCATGGAGATCTTAATCCTGAGTGATGTATGAACTCCCATCTGTGAGGTCAGTCCTTTGATTTGCACGAGTGAGAGTGTCCCAAGTTGTTGACTCAATAAGCCTACCATTTTGGGGACTTGACTAAATGGGGAGCTGGGAACATAACTTCATAAGATGGAATACACTCCTTCTCGCATAGAGTAAGTAGATGAGTAGTTCCCCTAAGTGTTGATTTTGAGTCTTGAACAAAGAACACTACCCTCTCACTAGCCTAACAGGGACTTATTTTATGGTTGGATCATAAACAAATTGTTCATTAGAGGAACCAGTGATACTTAAGAAAAAGATGTAATTACAAGGGTAAAACGGATATTTGGCCCAATTGTAATTATGAACAACTCGTGAAAGATCGTTTTGCCTATACTGATTATATCCATGGACACAACTTGTCCTATAGTGCATAAGAGTTCAACCATGGATCTATAGTGATTTGCCCTATAGTTAATGAATGAAGGTTAATTTAATTAATTAATCTTGGATCTTTGGAGCTTATAATCTATAGGTCCATAAGGTCCCCTTGCTAGTTTACCACATACCAACAAGGATCAACTATGTTGGAAAAAAAATTGAAATGTTCAAATTTATGAGGGAAAATATTAATTGTATTAGATACAATTGATTACATGATTTATTATAAAGTTTATTTGAATGAGATTCGAATTATAACTTTATAATATGGAGAATTATAATATCTGAATATGATTCAAATAGTTAATTATTTATTTAAATGAGATCTATATAAATAAATAAATGATTTAATTTGAATAAGATTCAAATTAAATAGATAATGGAAGAATTAATTTATTTGAATTAGATTCAAATAATTAATTATTTATTTGGATGAGATCCATATAAATAGGTTATTTAATTTAAATAAAAATTGAACTAAATAATTAGATGGAGAATTAAATAATATATTTAAATTAGATTCAAAAAATTAATTATTTGATTTGGATGAAATTTAAATTAAAGATCCTGCAAGAGATAAATATTTGAATATGATTTAAATATTTCAAACTATTTAATATGAGATATAATTTGGGCAGATATTTATTAATATTTGATAATATTAAATATTTAATTCAAAAACTCTTGCATGATGGTTATTTTAATAGGATTGGGAGTAACCATAGAGTTCTGTAAATTAGACCCTTGGGAGCCCTTATAGAATACACTCTCTACAAGATTAATCTCTATGATTACTCTAAACCTCTTCCTCTAATATTTCTCCCAATTTTCTTAGAAAAGTTTTAAGAAAATTCTTCTTCCCATTCTCTTTATTCTTTTAAGAAGCGATTCTCATAAATTGGATCCTTACGAGAGTCATAGCAAGGAAAATCTTGTGGAATTTGAAGAATTCAAGGAGACAACCAATTTCAAGAGGCGATTTTGCTGCAATTGTGGATCGACAAAGGTATGGTGCTTAACTTTCTTCACGCTTTTTATTTTTAATTCTTTCGAGAAATCAAAGAACGCGATCACATGCTTCAGTCGGGATTCAATTCCCTTAACAAATTGGATTTATTATCAACAAACAGGTCAATCATAAAATCGTGAGAGTGCTCAACTGTGGTTGGGGGGAAATGGGGTTTGACTTTCTTTATTTTTTTTATTTTATCATTCCCTGAATCTTAGAAAAATGCTCAACCTTGGTTTTTTTTTTTTTTTTTATGACAACATCTCGCAGGTATCTTCCAACATCCAAACTTGATATGTCTAATTTCAAATCATTTTTTATATGTATTTTAGGTGATTTAGGGTAGATAAGTACATAGATGTTTTTTAGGTGATGTTTTTTTAGCTCGCAACTATTTCGCATTTCACAACATCTCACAAATAGCTTCCAACATCCAAACTTGAAATTTCTAATTTCAAATCACTTTATGCATATTTTAGGTGATTTAGAGTAGGTAAGTACATGTTTTAGAATGCTTTTTAGATACTGTTTATTATCTTGCAAAGATCTCGCAACTATCTCGCAATTTCCTAACTTCAAATGTGACCCCAAATAAAATTTATATTTGTTTTAGGTGATTTATAAGTGATGTAGGGTGGTTTTGCATATATTTTAGCAAGTATCTTGCAACCATCTCGTAATTATCTCATAACATTTTGCAACATCTCACAATTATCTCACAACTATCTTTCAACTCTCAAACTTGAAACGACTAACTCTAAAAAAAAAAACATACTTGTTTTAAGTGATTTAGGGTGAGAAGAAACATGTTTTAGCAAGCTTTTTAGCTACTGTCTTTTTTATCTCGCATCCATCTCACAATTATTTTCCAACTTCTAAACTTAAAAGATCCAACACCAAATCATTTTTATACTAGTTTTTAAGTCATAAAAGGTAGCTAGGAACATATTTTAGCAAGTTTTTTTTTTATCTCGCAACAATCTCGGAATTATCTCACAACATCTCGCAAGTATCTTCCAAATTATTATTGAATTCTTCAAATAATATATACATAAATTAAAAGTCTCAATACATCGAGCTATTGGTCATATTTTTTTCCTCTCATCCCATACTCCACCATAATATAGATTGTCCTTAATTATCGAGAAGTTCTTATTTCTAGCAAAATTTAAAAGAAAAAAAATAAATTTGGGTTCCGAAATAATTGCAAGATAATAATAATGATTAAAAAAAACAAGACCTAAGAAACATGCTGAAACATGTGTAAAATCATCCTAAATCGCCTTTAAATCACCTATGACCAATATAAAATTGATTTGCGGTTAGAAATTTCAAGTTTGGAAGTTGTGAGATGTTTGTGAGATTAAAAAAAATAATACCTAAAAACATGCTAAAACATGTGTAAAACCACCATAAATCACCTCTAAATTAGCTCAAACAAGTAAAAAATCAATTTGGGTTAGATATTTTAAGTTTGGAAGTTTTGAGATGGTTGCGAGATAAAAAATAATAGCTAAAAAACTCTCTAAAACATGTGCAAAATCACCTTAAATCACCTAAAACAAGTATATAATTGATCTGGGATTGAGTATTTGAAATTTGGGAGTTGCCAGATGTTTACGAGATGTTTGTAAAGATGTTGCAAAATAAAAAACAGTAGCTAAAAAATTCTCTAAAGCATAGGTAAAACCACCATAAAACACCTAAAACAAGTATTTAATTGATTAGGGATTGGGCAATTGCAGTTTGGGAGTTGAGAGATGTTTGCAAGATGTTCCGAGTTAAAAAATAGTAGCTAAAAAAAGTACCTAAAATATGTGTAAAACCACCCTAAATCACCTAAAACAAGTATATAATTGGTTTGAAATTGGAAAATTGAAGTTTGGGAGTTGTGAGACGTTTGTGAGATGTTGCAAGATAAAAAACATAAGCTAAAAAAATACCTAAAACATGTGTAAAATCACCCAAAACAAGTATATAAATGATTTAGGATTGGACATTTGAAGTCGGGAAGATGCGAAATGTTTTGCAAAATGTTGTGAGATAAAAAAAGTAAATAAAAAAAATGACTAAAATATGTGCAAAACCACCTTAAATCACTTAAAACAAGTATAAAATTATGTTGGGGTTATATGTTTCAGGATTGGAAGTTGCACCAAGAGAAGAAAAAAATTAACCTAACTCAACCCAACATCAATGTAAACATAAAAGTAAAGGACCAAGAAATCTATAACAATAATAAAAAAAAAATCATAAAGTTAACTTACCACAAATATATTGAAAGTTGAGACAATGTTCAAAAGTGGCTCCTAGCCCATTGCAAGGAAACTTGAGGGAAAAGAAGTTAGAGAGAAGTTAGAGAAAAATGAGAGAAAATGTGGGAGAAGAAGACTAAAATAACTTAATTTAGTAAAAAATGGGATAAGATGATTTTTTTTTTTTCATTTAAGTATAATGTGGTCAATTTGTTGAGGTTGATGCCCTAAAGTCTCGTGTCCTATAGTTTGTAAATAGTTTGTATGAATGCTTGTGATGTATAATATATGATATTTACTTCACTTCTTGATTTTGCTCATCTGAGTGTTTTATTTTCTTTACCACAAACTAATAAACTAAAATCCCTGGTTATCTTTATGTAACTTAAGCATGTATGTGGTGACATACAAATGGATCATGTCTTAAGTGATAACCAAAATGATCTATAGTATATGGATATAGGAGGGAAACCTTATCCTGGTAACACTACGGATGCAGCCCGCTTTGTGAAATAGTTACAAATGTTGTGACTTATCACAGATGGTCTGATCAGGATCATTCGTGTAGGGGACATGCGAGCGGGGGCGTCCTATACAAAGAGTTAGTATAAGACCTGACCACGAAGTGTTAACGTCTCATTATATAACACCGTTCGTGACAGAGACTTCACTTCACTAAAATGACCATAGGTAACATGATCTCATTCCGGAGTGAGTTGGAAACTTCTGCCATTGAGGGCGGTCCTTTGATTTTCTTGGGTGCGAGTGGTCAGGCCACCGATTCCAACTTACCACTTTGGGATTCGTCTGATTTGGGAACTAGGAACTCAGCTACACAAGATGGAATTCACTTCTTCCCCGAAGTAGGGGCAAGTAGATAGGTGGCTCCCTTAAGGGTTAATTCCAGGGCTTGAACGATGTAGCGCCACATACCTTCTCATGGCCTGAGAAGTGTTCACACATACTTGGTCTATGTTGTATTGTTCATTAGAGGGATCAGTAGTACTTAAGCAGTGAGATGTAACTACAGGGGCAAAACGGTAAATTGGCTCAATTGTACTTACGAGCATCTGTGAAGGGTTATCGTACTCATGATTGGTTATATCTGATGGACACATAAATATATCTGTGGTAAGAAGAATTCAGCTGTTGGACTTTAGTGGAATGCCTGTCAGTTAACAGATGGTGGATCTCGTGGTAAAAGAGTTTAGTTAGCTATTTACGTACCGTTAGAGCTTCGAGCCATAGGTCCATAAGTGATACGCTGAAAATGGTCTTTAAGCATGTGATAACAGTGGAATGTGGATGAATGAACAAGTCCATGTTGCCATAAACTTGGTGACATAAAAATGGAATGTTATGTTGTGTTATTGCTTATGCACACTACTTCTAAATATGTGTTGTTAATGCTATGTTTGTAGTATGCGATAGAGTAATACGTGTCACAAATTTCCTTGCGCTAAAACCAAGTATAATTCCAATGCAAGTTTCTCAGAAGAATCCTAGGTCGAACACAGGGATTGTTTTCATTAATGCATTACTTTTGTGATACATGCGACCGATTTTTTACAATTAATAAAGAATTGGGTTTGTACAGGAATCTAAAGTGCGATAAAATAAATTACGTTGATAAAGTAAAATTGCGTTGAAAATAAAATCCTAAACTAATATGATACAAGATACAAGTGACATGATATACGATACTGAGTTTAAAACTAACTGTGAAGTTATACAAAGGATCGTGGTATGCAATGGCAAGTCTTTATGGATGAATCAAAAATAGAAGGAATAATTAGTAAAAACATCGCCAATTTGTTAATAGGGTTAAAGATATAACTAAGGTTCCGCTTTCCTTTGGCGTACACCTCTCAGTGATCGGCTGCATTCCCATATCTCTATGGTGAAACAGGAATGAACGTGATGAAAGCAAGGTTGCTTCCATCTCTAGAAGTACTTCTCACTTTAGTTAACACATTCTTCCAACCCTCTCTCGATAGGTGAAATAGCATCTTCACTTCTGTTCTCACAGGTGAAGATGCCATTGAGCATGCTTTGACTAAACATAATTATTTCCTTAACACAAATTAATTTACTTGCTTAATTCTTGCTAATTACCCAAGGAATTAGGAAAACATCGTGGAGAAAGTGAATTATGGATGAATGGAAGTAGACAGAGAGATGATAATGGAAATTATCATAACATTTAATACTAAGATTAAGTGTACGATACATGGTGTGAATGAAAGATTAAGAAGATGATTACATATGATGAAAAAGAGATAGAAACAAATACAGAAAAGTGTCGACGTCTTGACACAGATCCTGGACGGAGGTTTTGCTTGCCGATGTGTGGTAGTGATGGAGAGGAGAGCTTCCCTCTCAGGCTTGCTCTTCTAGTAGAAGTGACCTTCGTACAGAGCTTCAACAGTGGGGATTGAAAGGATTCTTTGCCCGGAGACTCACCTCTCAGCCTTGTCTCTTGGTTCTTCCCGGATCTACTCTGAAAGTCGCTCAGACCAGTCTCTCTCTCTCATATTAGTATATACACGTTTCTATGTATTCAAGTATATCTTTCAGTGATTTTTCATAAGCTATTTATAAACGAACCTCGACTCTCTAACTTGTGGTCCCCATTTTATTGTTAAGGCAGTTCCTGAGATGGCGGAGTAAATATTCCTTCTATTACACAATCATTCCGTGAGAAATGCACAACGATCAGCTGTACACTTGTCAGACTTCTCCGCAAATGCGTTGCTCTTTACATCCTTGATCGTTCACCCGCATGCGGTGTTGTTTTTTTATTACCACATGCGGTTGAATTTGCGTTGATCGCTAAGTTCTTGATCGATTTTCGCATGCACCATCATTACGTTGATCATCTCTTCATTCCTGAATGATGGGTGCAATGCGACGTAGATGCGTTGTTCATTTTATCTTTTAGCCATGAATGTATGCGGTGACTGATTTCCTGCAAAACAGAAGCAGAAACATTCTATTCTACATCGCAATAGTGTTAGTGGGTGTATTGACGACAATTTATAATTCTCGCATTTCTTAGCCAATTTCTATACTATCAACGCAACTTTTCTTTCTTTTAGCCGCAATATATAAATAGAACAGTATAAATAACTTGTATTTCTACAAGTTATCACACCCCAAATTTAGATATATGCTTGTCCTCAAGCATATCTTCTACTAAGGCAATACTGCTCAATTTCTACCCTTATTTTGTGTCGATTGACTACTCCGAATGCTCCACCCTAGCAACATTACTTAACAACGCAATTTCCTTCTATCCTTCATAATTTATAACAAGGTCCTACTTTATTCTTCTATACAACAAATCTCTGCTAAAAAATTCCCTTCTAGTTTAAAAAAGAATGCTTACCTCTTCTTGCAAAACAACTTGATGCATCCGGATGCGGTGGTCTGATTTGCGTTGTTTTATTAGAGACTGTTGATCATGGTTACACCCTTCGTTTTGGCTTGTTCCCATGGGTGTCATGCGAACATCCAACTACAGTTGTGTGCCAATTTCATCTTCAACTCTTGATGTTCAGCTAAGTTTAACTTTTGCTGGTCAGAGGAGTTGTCTCTCATATTCTTTTTTTTTCCTTTCATTTTTTTCTTTTATTTTTCATATTGCGTTGTTCTTGGAAACCCACCTTTGTTTTGGCTTGCTCCCACGGGTATCATACGAACATCCAACTACGAGCAGGTTCCTTTCACAACTTAACTCTTATCAAGTTGGGATTGTTTTTTAGTTTTCCCTTACGCTGACATTGGAGTTTATATTATTATTATTATTTTTTTTAAAATGAATGCATTTTTCTTAATAACCGCATCATTTGCTCGCATCTGCTCAAACCTTCCCCACCCTGAAATTTAGAGATGCACAAGGTCCTCATTGCATTGTTTTGGACAGAATAGACAAACACTTAGTTAAAATTTTGAAAAGAAGGTTTGAGCAGAATTTTGAAGAATAAAAGGTAAAGCAGTGCTATTATTATGAATTATCTAAGTGTTAGTCATAAAATATAGAGTGTGGGAAATGTTACTAAGTGTGTGCATATAAGTCATCATGGCAGTGCAATAAATAATGCAAAGGAAAAGATAAAGAACATCACAATAATTGACAAAGGATGATAAAGAAGAGGATATCGCATATGAAAGGAATTGTTACTCAGTTGTATTAAAAATTAATCAAGTATACAAGGAATTACAAATAACACAATACAAAATTTGGCATGTATAAAGAATCAAGTAATTAGCTTCTATACATAGAAAAATAAAGAATGAAGTAAAAATAAAAGAATGACCGCAATAAAAAAGTGTAAAGTTATTGAGGAGGAGGTTCGGGAGGAGGGTTCTGATGAGAGACTCGAGAAGCTTCTTTGAAATTCAGATTCTGCTCCAAATGCGGAGACACTATGGAACCATGAAGATATGTTGTCAAGAAGTTGAAGTACTCATGGTTGCGCTCTGTTAATTGCCTTTGGTTCAGGTGGATCGTGTAAATATTGCGTTAAATATTGATCATCACCTGCCTTGTCATAGCAGCACTGCGTTGTAAATCTTCTACTCGCTCGTTTACCTCATTTATTCTCTGGCAAAAAAATTCATATTGGTGAGAAAGAAGAGATCGCATATCGGCAAGTTCAACAGCTAAGGAGACAATGGTAGGTTGTGCCTGCGATGTTTCGCCATCAACATTTTGGGGTTGGGCAGAAGTGCCTTCACCCAAATCACGTGGGTCATCAACATGCGGCGATGGAGGGGAAAATTGCGGTGATGATGATGAAGAGGAGGATGGAGCTACTGGATATGCGGTGGGGGAATCAGAAGTAAGGAGAAGGTTGGTAAAATGTTCGGGGAGTGGGGAAAAAGGTTCTGCAGGAGGGCTTGGAGGGCAAATTATCAAAGGTAAAGGGTTCAAAGGTTCTTGATCTTGCAGTGATAATTCTTGGACTTTTTCCTTTCCTTTGTCGTTCTTGCGCTGTTTCTTTGGCTTTGGTTGTTGCGGCGCATTTAAATCGATGATGGGCCTCTTCAATGGGAGCTCGGGGCAGTGTGGGGAATCTTTGAAGAGCATCCTCAAAATCTTGATGTTTATGAGGCCATGAACTTCTGGCATTGGTTCTTCCTCAATACCTACACCCAATGATAGGCATAAGCTTGAAACAGTCCAAGGGAAGAAATATTGACCTCTTATATGCCCCACCAAAGCTCGAAGTTGTCTTGCGATCAACTGGCCCACATTGATTGGAATGTCGCGTGCGATGCAATATGCGGCCATGACTCTATCCCTTGAGACTGTTTTGTAATGGGAAGTTGGGATGAGTCGCCATTTAACCAAATATACCCAAAGTCGCGCCTCTGGAAGCAGTGTCTTGGATGCTAGGGTTTCATCCATTGTAGAAGTCTCGCACTACCGAAGGGATGGCGATGGATGGGCACTGACAAAATGTTTCCCATCCATGTTCTAGGACAACACTTGTGANAACTGGCCCACATTGATTGGAATGTCGCGTGCGATGCAATATGCGGCCATGACTCTATCCCTTGAGACTGTTTTGTAATGGGAAGTTAAGATGAGTCGCCGTTTAACCAAATATACCCAAAGCCGCGCCTCTGGAAGCAGTGTCTTGGATGCTAGGGTTCTGATGCCTTTTAAGGAGACCGACACCAAGTGCCCGATTGCGTTAATGTCTTTAGCGCATCTTCCATCTACTCTTCTATGGAATCATCAATGATTTTATTACCCGGTGCATCTAGGATGTCCTTCATCTGATACAATTTATTGATGTCCTTTGTGCTGAACGACACCACTTCCCCTTTCATGGTCATCGTATCTTTGGTGCCATAGAGTCATCCATTGTAGAAGTCTCGCACTACCGAAGGGATGGCGATGGATGGGCACTGACAAAATGTTTCCCATCCATGTTCTAGGACAACACTTGTGATCAGATCCGGTAGTGGCGTTGGCACAGGGAAGAATCCCATCTCCATCATCATATCGTCATTTTCTTTCTTCCTTGATGGACGTTCCTTGGCCAACGTGGACTCACTACTTTCCACTACTGCTTTTCCCTTCTCTTTCTTCAACGCAAGCCGGGATTTTTGCTTTTGTTTCCTTTCCCTTTCCTTGTGTTGTTCTTCCTTCTCCCACTCGGAAATTTCCTTGCCCTTCTTCTCTTTTATGCGCTGAACATTTGTTCGACGCCTCTTCTCCTTCTCTTTCTTCTTCTTCTTCATTTCTTCCTCTTTCTCTTCTCTTATTTCTCTTTCGAATTATTTTTCAAACTACTCTAAGGTCAGCAAAATGCGTTGTTCTTCCTCGAGCCTTATTCTTTCTTCTTCTGCCGAAATTGCGTTGTTGCGAGCGCATCTCCTCATCTTGTAATTTTCTTCTTCGACTACCTTCTGCGATGCTTAGTTGTGCCCACAACATTTTCTCTTGCTTTTCTTCCTCCTCTTTTCTTCTAACGCGTCTTGCAAAATTGGCGGGTCGATTGACCCTTGCGGTGCATTCTCCTTACGACATCGCATCAAAGGGGTGATATCTGCATCTTCTCCATCAACAGTCGCAACCAATTGCATTGTTTCCTCTTCAGATTGCGCTGATTCCCTCAGTTGCACTGACACCCCCTTATCCCCCCTTACGGAGGTGGATTCTCCGTCCAGTTTTGGGCTCTCAACCCTTCTTCTCTTCTCTTTCTTCTTCTTTAGGTGTCTCTCCTCCCACCTGCATTCCCTTTTCTCACTCGTCCTCCTTTATTTCTTCTTGATTGGATGGGCTTCCTCATCTTCTTCCGCCCTCTTCTCTTTGATCTTCTTCTTCTTCTTCTTCTCCTCAGCCCCTTCAAGCTGCTTCTCCGCCACTACTTCCTCAAAAGAAACCCTGGAAGGTCCCTCATAGGATTCTACGTGAGTAGTTTCTTAGGATCCAAGATTGCCAGAGCACTTCTTCTTGATGCTTCCTCCATCTCCTCCTCCGAAGGCAATGGCTGGTTCAGAACCCCAGCTTCGGGCAGTCCTCTTTCTTTCTCCATGTTACTGAGTATACTCCCAAACACCTCTCTATCGTCCCTTTTCTTCTTTTCACTTTCAGAGGACAATGTTGAGAGTGGGGCACTCTCCGAGCTCTGCCCCCTTTTAAACTGGAGTGGTCTGACTGCTAAGGGCTTTCGCTGAGGTTTTCCAGTGACTCGGGGGATGGATTGTGACTGGGCGGCGAGACGGTGGCTTGTCGCAAGGATTGCCACCTCTCATGCGGTGATTTGGGCTAACGAGGGTGATGAGGGTAAAGAAGATGGTTGGGAAGACTGGTCGGCCATGGATGAACTTAGTGAAAAAGTCGGGAAACTCTTTAGGGTTTAGGAAGAAGAAAGTCTAGTATGCAGAGGCGATGCTACGGTTTCTGTTTGCAAAAGATTCAAATAGGCTCTCAGACGGAGGAAGTGAAAATTTATAGGTTGGGCCTTGATGGGCCCAACACAAATTCCGTGGTGGCAGGCCTCGTGGTACTCAAAAAGCCTGCCACCACGCTCCTCTCATTTATGAATTTGCAGAGACGTATGTCCTTTCAACTGTGGATTCATCATGTCTTTGGAAGCTGAAGCGATTGGACTACTCAATTTGAAAAAAGAATTTGTCTTTGGTGTTTTATTCGGATGGGCGCAAGGTTAAGAATTAACACAATGAATCCCTCAATGCAAATGCATCTTTGCAGAGGATGGGCAACAACGCATGTATCATCGCAACACACCCCTTAACTCAACGCATTTCTGGAGGACGGGCGCACTGTATTTCTACTGACGCAACACTACCTCAACATAGTGCATTTTTGCAAAGGACGGGCGAAAAATACATATGAGCGCAACACACCCCTCAGCGCAATGCATTTGGGTCGGATGAACGCAAAGTGTATCTTGTTATCATAAGATGCACCCATCATCGCAATGCATACGGGCTGTGTTTTATTATTATTAAAAAAATCTTTTTTTTTTCCATCAACGCAAGTCACTAGGACTTGCGGTAATCAATTTCTGTTAACTAATCATTCACCAAAATTTAGGAATAATGCATTTAATACAGAAAAGTAAGGAAATTAAAGAGAGCATGGAAATTAACGCAAGTGAATTAAATGAGAAATAATTTCATAAAGCATTAAAAGCAAGTTTAAGGAATCAATAAATAACAAAATTCATGAAGCAATAAATACGGTAATTAAGAAAGCAGGTAAACATAGAATTTAGAGATATGGACCGGAAGACAATTTTCTCATGATGAACGCAATCCACACCTCCGCAGGCGATCAAACTTGCCTGCACAATACCATCACGGAAATTGCTCCTTCCCTTGAGATCCAGGGGCTTCGGAATTGTTTGGCAGTGTTCCAGGTGTTCTATTGTGGAGTTCAACTATCAGCTGCCCTACTTGAATCTCCAAGTTTCTCTAGGGACATCTAGAGTTGATCGTGGTTCTTGAGAGTCAACCTCCTTTTTTACCTTTTTCACCTCTTCAGGTGTAAACTTTTCTGGCTTCTTTTTTTTTTCGACAGTCAGGGCATTCAGTTCTTCCTGTAATTAGATTCTAAGTTAGTGACTATGGTGTTTTAAGTGTGTCAATATTTGATAATCAGTTGTACCTTGTTTTGAGTGACCTCTTCTTTGTTTCCAACCGTTCAACATCAGCTCGTAACTCAATGGGAGAAGTCAGGTCGAAGTGGGTCCACACACTGAATGGTTGTTCAGGAAGTTGACATTGATGAACTATCGGTCCAATTGATGGTTCGTTAAGGATCTGTGCAACTGAGGGTTCATCAACTTTACGTTCTTTGGTTGTCATACTTTCAACAACTATGGATGGTTCATCAATGGTTTATCCCAATTGATGGTTTATCGACCGTACGTTCTTCATCAATTGTTTGGCCCTCAACAACTACGTTCATGTGCATTGGTTGCATCGACGGTTTAATAGGAATGGATTGATCGTGAAGGGGGGGAGGGGTTATCCAATATCTCCACCATCAGTTGTTTGGTCATCAACAATTTAATCACCATCAACTGTTTGGTGACCCACATCACCATGATCATAGTGTCAATCCCTTCATCACTATCTCCTTCATCATCTCAGTCACCATGGTCGCGATCATTGGGGTTATCATGTAGAAATAAATGAAATATGATCATTCAGATAAAGATACAAGATCGTTCAAATAAAGATACATGATCGTCTATCTGAATCTAAACGATTGTATAGATAAAGCTAAATGGTCGTGTAGATAAATCAAAACGATTGTTTGTAGTTTAGTACACATCTTTTAGATAAATATAAATGATCTTGAATCAAATAGCACAACAGACAATTATTACCTTCCCTAAATTCTGGACACAGAGATTGCAAAAATTAGTTAGCTCCTCACCCAATCGACGAACCATGCTAGTTAAGTTCGCCAATGTGTTGTGAATTTCTTATAATTCCTCACGTATGACTCTATATGATTTGTTTTTCTTATGTTTTCATGAGGATTTGGTGTGCTTCTCTGCATGTTAAACTTGCCTCTTATTGCGTGCGTCAGGCTGCTCTATATGAGATAGACGAATTTGGGGGGAGTTGATTATCTGGTGCTCATCATGATCACCATGTCCTACAATTGCCTCATCGTGACCAAACTCCTCAAATTCATCATTTGGAGGAGTTAGTCAGAGGAATGTTGATCAACCTCAATATCACCACCTTCGGATATATCCCGATCCTCCATTCTTATTTCTTCAAGCACTTGGGTCACATCAAGCCTTGGTAGTCGACCCTATTTAATTTGCATTTCATCCGTCGTCAATATAAGTTTTGATATAACAATAGTTTTTATATAAAAGCAGTTAAAATTAGCATGACATATTACTCAGGTACACAATCACACAGTGTAAGATAGATGATCGTATACTTAAAGTTATACTATCGTTTAGTTTAGGTTAAACGATCGTTTATAATAAGATAAACAATCGTGTAGTATGAGTTAAACGATCTTATAGATATAATTACATGATCTAGTAGTATAAGTTAAATGATATAGTAGTATACAGAAACACATTCTTACTTTTTTGGGTTGGAAGACATCCCTTTCCAGCAACTTCAAGGATGGCGCTATCGAACATGTCCACTTCAAGATACATGAGATTGCATTCTTGCTAACTTTGGTAGCTATGAACTTACTAGATAAGGACAAAAATTCATAAGTCCATACCTACATGATTAAATAAACAACAATATTAGTATACGACATATAAATCAATTGATATTTAAATAAATTGAAACAATACGTACCTGAAATGCATGTGCAAATCCCTTTACGCAGTAACACGTGACGTGTTTGGGATTTGATTGTCTTCTTAATTCGTGTACCTCATTTTTTCCACGCAAAATGTTCTTCATCAATATTCATTTATATATGATCGAGGACCAGTCATAACGTCTGAAGACTTCAGTGTCATCGACGATCCCAAATGTCTTCAAATCGAATTGGGTTTTCTTGTCTTTCTCCATCGTCACCATTTCTATGAATAATGCCAATGCAACCTTCACAACATCTTCATCGTTCGAAAATTTGAAATTTTTAAATGCAGCCTCTACATCCTTATAGAGAATTGGTTTTCTATCATCCTTGAGTCCGAGGATGAGATTTCATAGCCTCTCACAGCTGGTATCCTTTTCCAATCTTTCCTCTGTCGGCTACAACCCAGTAATCAAATTAAAATCATCTTGTATGAATGTTACCTTCTTCCCCATGATGTTGAAGCATACGACATCTGGATTATGATCGGTGACCTCCCTTAGAAGAAAATGATGCACAAGCTGACCAATGAATACAAGGTCGACATCCAATGGTGGACCAAAACATGTTTTCTAGAACATGTTCATATGTGTATTTGTTAGTTTCTTCTTAACAATGCATTCGTCTTACCAATATGGGCCAAGCAAGTTATGATAGCAGGAAAATATTTCTCAATTGGGATTGAGTGTCTCATCTACAATATAGAAAACATATATGATTAGGTATTATAATATATGAGTTTGAGTATGAAAGGCTAAATGACCATATAGCAAAAGCTAAACACTCATATAGCAAAGGCTAAACGATCGTATAGAGTTTACTACATGATCATTTAGAGTTTACTACATGATCGTGTAGATAAACCTATACGATGGGGTCTATAAATCTATACGATCGTTTAGCATATACTATATGACCTTTTATATAAATTTGTGTGACCTAGTATGTGAATCTATGCGATCTAATATTAAAAGCTATACGATCGATTATTTAAAGTCAAGTGATCGGTTATATAGAGCTATACGATCAATTATATAGTCATTCGAATGGTCATATAAAATTATACGATCGGTTATATAAAACCATGTGATCAATTATATAGAGCAATATAATTGGTTATATAGAGTTATACGATCAGTTATACTCAGTTATGTGATCTATATCCATGTACTAACGAACCTTAAACCCCAATCAAACCTATGTACTGAACGATTTCAAACAACGACAGACGAGAGTATCGTACCTTTCAGGTTACTGGAACGGTGTAGAAGAAGTTCAAACGAAAGCGAAAATGAGTTGATACGACCGACGAGTAGCAAACGACGTCGAAGACGAAGAGAAACGTTGAGAGAAAACTGAGAGGAGTACTCGAATGCTAATAGCTGGCTTGTAAATGAATATGGAATAGGCGCTTGTTTGGTTTTAAAAAGTAAGGGTATATTTGGTATTTCACATGTGAAAAAGGTCGACCATATAAAAGTTTTTAGAAAGAGGTCATCCATAAAAAAGATGTTGCTTTTTGGGTTATTTTACAAAATTTTCCTTAAGAAAGTCCTATTTTCAATTCCTTCTACAACAACTCATAAGTAAACAAAAGTTAGAAATTTTTTTAAGTATACATAAATTAAAAGTATAAGCAGGTTCACTTAATTAAACGTTTATAGCTCAAGTGAGTAGCTAAATGATAATTGACATGACTTTCTTCTCTTGAGATCAAATGTTTGATCTCCACCGTTGTAATTGCTGTACAAGGCTTTCCTTCCTCGAGGTTGAATGTTTAATCTCCACTCTTGTAATTGTTGTACAAACTTCTAATCTTATAGGAAATTGTGCTTCCTAACATGAAATGGACGAAGCATTAACAAAAACAATAGTTTTCTAAGAAATCAACATCAAAATATTTTAAAAAGTTTAAATAATCAAAATAGAACTTAAGCCAAATATAAGATAAGAAATTGAAATAGTTAAATTATAAATTTAATCTCTAAGTTTTAGGATTTTTGTCAATTTGGTTTTTTTTAAAAAAAAGATAATTTTCTTAGAAAATTCTAATTTTTTAAAATCTTTGATTTATTAAATATAAATTTGACTTGTATACCTAATAGAATCATAGACATTTAAAAGTTCAAGAATTGTTTGGAAAAAAAAAAAGATGACAAAAATCTCGACATAGAAAGACTAAATTTATAATTTAATTAAGGCACATTGAAAAACCAAATAATTAATTAAGTTCAAAACTAAATTTATAATTTAATTAAGGGACATGAAAAACCAAATAATTATACCCTCAAACTTTCTAGTTTTTAGGTCATTTAACTATGAAAATTTCTACATGTGTTAAAATTGAACTTTCAAATTTATACCATCTTTATAATTTCTATAATTATGTAAGTTGAGAGTCTAATTTTAACACTTGTAAAAATTTGGAACTCAATTTTTATAATAAAAGTTCGAGGATATTATTGCAACTATTCATATTTTATGCGTTAGTTTTGTAATTTGCTCATTTAATTAATTTAAATATAAGCCCACAATGGAAAAGGAAAAATAAAAAAGAAAACTTGAAGAGGGAAGAAAGCAAAGTTCAGCCCATTGACTGACACTCCCCCGACTCCGACGTTCCTTCCTTCATCCCTTCATTTCACTATCTACGATTCGCCGGTAATTTTATTGAAGGTCCACCGGCGGGAGCATCTTCCTGCAATGGCTCAGCCGGAGAGATCCACTTTAAAGGTCTCAAACGTTCCGGAATCCGCTATAGCTCAAGACCTTTGGACCTTTCTCAGCTCCAAATTAGGCCCCGACTCCATCTTCGCCATCGAAATCTTCACCGAGCGGAAGAACTGGAAATCGCGGGGTTCTGGTCGCGTACAGTTCACCACGCTCGAGACCAAATCCAAAGCTCAATCCCTCTCTGTCCAGAACAACCTCGTCTTCAACTCCCACAACCTTAGATTCTCCGAGATCAACGATGACATTGTTGTGAGACCAGTACACGCCAGAAACAGGGCTGAGAATGGGGTTTTGCATGTGGGTTTTATGCTGAAAGAGGATCGAATGTGTGTTTTGGAGTCTTGGGATGGTGTGAAAGCTTGGATTATGCCGGAGAGGAGGAGGGTTGAATTCTGGATATGGCATGAAAAGGAGTGTTATAAGCTTGAAGTTATGTTTGAGGAAATTCTTGAAACTACTGGGTTTTGTTTGGGACATGAGAAATTGAATGCACTTCTCCTAAAGGTAATTTTCGACCATGCCTAAGCTGATTATTTGATTTGTGTGTTCTTTTTTTTTTATAGTTTCATCGATAGAGTGTTTCGGGGTGTGGATAGGAAGTCTAGCAAGGTTTGGTCCTTGTGAGATTCCATGTTTCTCCGTCAGGCAACTTCTTACTTGGTTAAAAATCCTCTCTAGTGAGGGTTTTTCGGTGGGCTGGATTCTTTTGTATTCCCTTGTATTCTTTCCCTCGAATTCTCACCTTAGTTGAAAATTGAATGCACTTCTCCATGAGGTAAATTTCGACAATGCCTATGGTGATGATTAGATTTATGTGCTTGTGTTTTATTGTTCCATCAAAAGGGATTTTGTCTATTGAATGAAGGAGAAGAGAGAAATAAGTGAGGAATGAAAGAAACTTTTGAATGAAAGCTTATCGTTCTAAACTTGCTAGCTCAGATATTGTCAGAAAATATCTTATGCTGAATCTAATTGTTGTCTTCTCTTGCAGCTCAAATATGCGCCAAGAATATATAAAAAGATTTCTGGATCAAATATGGCGTCCAGATTCAGTAGTACTCGCTACCGTCTTTGCAGAGAAGATTACGACTATCTTTGGGTTCGGACAACAGAGTTTTCTGCTATGAGGTCAGTTGGTCAGTCAACTTCCTTTTGTTGGGAAGTTGAAGAAGATTTGCTGGCTTCAAATATCTTTCTGAGTTTTCCATTTTACAGAGAAACTCAGAAAGATATTGTTTTAGAGGATGGTGAGGAATTTGGCACTAGCTCAGAGATTGTTCCTCTGATAAAATTTGGATTAGGTTCTAATCTAGTATATGAGGTTCAATATCAGCTCAATTCTTTAGTTCATATGCAGAAAATTAGCCTTGCTGCAGCCAATGATGATCTGATTAACTTTCTTAGCACTTTAGATGTTGATACTGCTTTGAATGTACTTCAAAGATTACACCAGCTGAAGTTCATTTGTTATGATCCCTTGTCGTTTCTAAAGACCCAATTACATGTTCTGAAAAGGAACTGCAAAAATCTTTCTTTATCATCTCAAAAGAGGTTGTCGAATAACGTGATGAATTGTTATAGAGTCCTTGTCACCCCATCAAGAATTTATTGTTTGGGACCTGAGCTTGAAACTTCAAATTATGTCGTAAAAAACTTTGCATCATATGCTTCAGATTTTATGAGGGTTACTTTTGTTGAAGAGGATTGGAGTAAGCTTCCTGCAGGTGCCGTTACCACGAGCATACAGCGAGGCATACTCTCAAAACCCTATAGAACCGAAATCTATCATCGAATAATGAATATTCTTCGAGATGGAATTGTTATTGGAGCCAAAAGGTTTGAGTTCTTGGCCTTCTCAGCTAGTCAACTCCGATCAAATTCTGTTTGGATGTTTGCTTCCAGTAACAATTTGAAAGCAGAAGAAATTAGACAGTGGATGGGCTGCTTTGAAAAGATTCGTAGTAT
This sequence comes from Benincasa hispida, assembly GCF_009727055.1. NCBI lineage: Eukaryota > Viridiplantae > Streptophyta > Magnoliopsida > Cucurbitales > Cucurbitaceae > Benincasa > Benincasa hispida. Next base: position 7,834,760 of record NC_052350.1, read on the forward strand.
CTCCAAATGTGCAGCTAGGATGGGTCAATTGTTCAGTTCTTCCACTCAAACTCTTGTTGTTCCTACACAAGATGTTGAGATTATACCTGATATTGAAGTGAATTCTGACGGTATTGACTACTGCTTCTCGGATGGTATCGGAAAGATTTCACTTTCATTCGCAAGGCAAGTAGCTGATAAGTGTGGAGTGAATCACATTCCTTCAGCATTTCAAATTCGATATGGTGGATACAAAGGTGTCATTGCTGTTGATCGTAATTCCTTCCGTAAACTATCTTTGCGTGATAGCATGCTTAAGTTTGAATCAAAAAACAAGATGCTCAATGTTACCAAGTGGAGCGATTCCATGCCCTGCTATTTAAATCGAGAGATCGTTACTCTTTTGTCAACTTTGGGAGTGCAGGACGAAAGCTTTGAGGCATTGCAGCAAGAACAACTACATCTTCTAGGGAGAATGCTGACTGATAAAGTCGTTGCTTTGAACGTCTTGGAAAATTTGCACGGGGCTGATTCTAATAACATTCTGGTGCAGATGTTAAACCACGGTTACGAGCCAAATATCGAACCTTATCTCTCTATGATGATTCAAGCACACTACTGGAACCTGTTTTCTGATTTAAGAAGCAGATGTAGAATATTTGTTCCAAAGGGCAGGATCCTCCTTGGCTGCTTGGATGAAACTGGGATTTTAAATTATGGCCAAGTGTATGCCTGCATAACCTTAACAAAATCAGAGCTTCAGGACAGGAATCAGAAATACTTCCATAAGATAGACGAGACAAAATCGATACTGCTCGGGAAGGTAGTTGTTACAAAAAATCCATGTCTTCATCCAGGAGATGTAAGGGTTCTTGAAGCTATTTTCCATGTAGAACTAGAGGAGAAGGGATTGGTGGACTGTCTTATATTTCCTCAGAAAGGAGAAAGGTATGCTTCTGTAGACCGAAGTTGTTGTCTAGTTCATTTTGTGGACTATCTCTATAGATATTGTCTTCTATAAGTATAGAATGATATGTGGGCAGTTGATTAGTATAACTTGCAAACTCCTTTTCTTTAATAATGACCCATCTTAATGCCATCCCTTTCAGATCAAAGGTTCAAATCCCTATGCCCCACTTTTTATGTTCTAAAAAAAAGTTGTGTCGTGTTTAATCCTTCGGATCATGTGCTCATATGCATTTTTGTTTCTCGTAGTTAATAGTTACTTCTCTAAGTGAATGACCAGCTTGGTGCAAGTGTTCAAAATGTTTAATCCTTCTTTAAAGTTTAAAGTATGTTTGGATTTTTTCACTTATTTTAATCCAAACGAATCCTAAATGTATGTCCTACTCGATAGGATCATAACTGATTGTTTTTCAAATAGTTTCGATATTTTAGAAACCAGTAGAAGTCTTAAAGCTAAAGCATTAGCCAAGACTGGAATTTTATTCAATACCCAAGTTTGTTGCAGGCCACATACAAATGAATGTTCAGGCGGTGATCTTGATGGAGATTTATATTTCATAAGTTGGGATGAGAATCTGATTCCTCCCAGAACTGAAGCACCTATGGACTATACAGGACGGAGACCACGTATAATGGATCACGATGTAACACTAGAGGTATGTTTAACTATCAAATGTTCAAAGTATACCCTTTGAAACTTGAAAAAATGCGATTAACATTTATCTTCCCGGTTCATTCGATCATTGAAATTTGCAGGAAATTCAGAAGTTCTTTGTTGATTATATGATCAATGACACATTAGGTGCCATTTCTACTGCACATTTAGTTCATGCTGACCGTGAACCGAAAAAAGCCCTAAGCTCGAAATGCTTAGAGCTTGCAGCGCTGCATTCCATGGCAGTCGATTTTGCAAAAACTGGAGCCCCAGCAGAGATGCCTCGAGTTTTAAAACCAAGGGAGTTTCCAGATTTCATGGAGAGATTTGATAAACCAATGTACATATCCAATAATGTATTAGGTAAACTCTACAGGGCTGCCGTTAAGTCAATTGAGCAAGAAAGGTCAAGATTAGTATGGTCAGAGGAGGCTGCTAGAGCTGTTTATGATCATGATCTCGAAGTAGACGGCTTCGAAGCTTTCCTTGAAATGGCTGAAAGTTACAAAGATCTGTACATTGAAAAAATGAGCATTTTGATGAACTACTACGGAGCAGAGTATGAAGACGAGATATTAATGGGCGATCTTCGAAGTCGAGCATCTTATCTGCAACGTGACAATCGCAAGTACGGCGATATGAAGGATCGGATTTTGCTTTCGATGAAGAACCTCCGCAAGGAAGTCAAAGAATGGTTTGAGAATAGCTGTGCCCCACACGAACACAAGATGATGGCTTCTGCATGGTATCATGTAACTTATCACCCTTCCTACTTCAAAGAAGACATGTTCTACTTTAGCTTCCCATGGACTGTATCTGATGTTTTGCTCAACATAAAGGCAATGAACTCCAAAAGACATCAAGCATAAAAGAACTGCTAGCTTTAGCTATTTTGCTGTTTGTTGTTGGCCAAACATGTCATTAATTCCTTTACCTGTTTTAACTCTGACTAACACAATCATAATCCATAGTACAACTAGCCATTTTCAAGTTTCTTTATGTGAAGGTTTAAAAATATCTTGAATCCAACAGCAATTGTTAGGTTTTTCATATATATACACATATATATTTGTGATTGTTTAGTGTGTTTGACCCTTTAACATTTACTCATGAGGTATTAAATTTTAGATGAGTGACCATTGATTGAACGGAGATCCACTCATGGCTTCTTTTGTCCCCCATTCCCTTCCCATGGAAAAGACTGAAAGGACACAGGCTATATTTAAAGTAACTTTCTCGTATTGTGCCTTCCACAAAAACCCAATCTCATTGCAGAACAGTGAAAAGAAAGAAAAAATATATATATCATAGACCACTTCTCAATTCATATAAAGATAATCTATATACAAACATTATATGGTTTTTTATTACCCCACTTTAAACAGGGAAGTCCCCTAATCAATATTATTAAACTCTATCAGGATATAATTTAATATAAAAGAATATTTTTTTAAAGAAAAAAACACTCTAATCGTATTGTACATTGATCTTGATGTGCCACTGATCCCATTAGGAAGAAGGAGAACGGAAAATCCAAAATGAACTCAAACATGTATTTACTTTTGACTTGAAAAAAGAAAAGGGGAAAAATCTAACGGACGAGGTGACGGCGGCGGCGGTGATGTCAGCCATCCCAATGTGTGGACAATAACAGCACAAAACAACGGCGAATTTTAGTAGACACAGCGCACCTTTACGCGACGGAAGAAACATCCTTGATTATGGTTCCTCCAGTCTTCAATGGCGCCGGAATCGAAGCGTAACGAGCAGAGAAGTTCCGATAACCATTGAAATCGTCGATATCATCGTCCAATTCCCCAATCTGCCTCGAACCTTCATCGAAATTCATAGCATAACTCAAAGGATCGTATTGAAATTTCCCAGCCCTAACACCACCTCCACCTCCACCACTCCGATTCCGATTAAATCGACGAATGAAAGTCTTCCATCTCGGTCCAGCAACGATCTCCGACCATTCTCGGAGCTTCAAAAGAACCCTAACGCCTCGAGCCCACCAGCGCCCCTCGCTATGAACTTGCGATGCCCTAAGCCGCTCCCACCACGATGGTCCGACGGTGGCTACACGGCGAGATCCAAAGCACGATAACCGGAAACAACCGCACCTGGCGGTCGGCAACAAAGAATTGGATTTATCGGCTTCGCAAGGAGACTCTTCTTCTACATCAGTAAACGCCATTGTCGGACTTCACGATGAGTTTTTATCAGCAGTTTATATAAACCATAAAGCAAAATGAAACTGAAACCAGCTCTGACCTGTGTGACCGGCTACTTCCGGTTGCCAAAACGAATTTGAAGCGATAATCGATCCAAATCCCACCGGGAGTTACCGGTCATTCGAGTTTATCAACTGACGTAAGACGTTCGAGCTGTTGTTTGGAGGGAAGCGGGGGGGATTATGATCCGGTGTTCCGGAAGTAGAATAAAGGTGGGACCTGTGATTCGCTGTAACCAATCACTAAATTAAAATGGGTCCCATTTTTTAAATCCAAAGCGTTGATTGACTCTTGATCAAATCCAATTTCCGTACGTTGAAATTGAGATTTTAAATGCCGACATGTCGTTCTTTGTAGGCGGTAGCTTGTATTAATTATTTTGAGCGACAAGACGTTTTGTGCTATTGTATATTTCTCTCTTGATTTTCAAACATTTTGTATAATTAGAAGAAAATATCCATTTATATCCTTAAACTTTAAGAATTATATCCATTTAAATCTTGAATTTTATAAGTATACAATTTACACTTTCCAATATCATATGAAATTTATAATTTGAGTCAATTAAATTTTTAAATTTTTATAAGTTAAACAATTTAGACTAATCGTTATGATTACTTTAAAAATCATCTTTGTATTATATCTTTAAATGTATAGACCTCTTCAAATATCGATTTTACGAAATGGACGATTAGAGTAGATGCATGAATACTTATCAAAAGAAAGTATGAATAAGAGTATGATTCATTAATGAAAGTTTATGTGTTTAATTGATACATTTAAAAAAAAAAAAACTTAATTGATACAATTACAATTTTTACACAAAGCTTTTGAAATAAAATATAATTGAAGGTATAAATCGATATACTTACAAAAGTTTAAGATTTAAATAGGCACAATTATTAGTTCATGGTTCAAATTGATATATAAATGAATTTGTTTTTGTTTACATTATGAAATTATGGATTATACGTTGAACTTATATTTTAAAATATAAACTTGAATGCTTTATTTTTAAAATATTTTCAAGAATAAACTTTCACTTTGGCATCTTAAAGATAAAAATGATAATCAAATGTATTTAACACATTTAAAATGCTGAGGTATCCTTTCAAAAAGAAATGTTGTGTCATCTTTACTTCTTTTCAGAAAAATGTCATAAAAACAAGTTGAGTCAAGATGATTGGAGTAGAAATTTCATTGATATTTTTCAAAAGTTTAAAGGTACAAAGCCAAATAGTAAATCTTCTCATTTTATAATTATTTGATTTTTTTTCTATTTTTAAAAATAAATTTATAAATGCTATTTCTATTTATTCATTTCATAACTAAATGTTATCTACGTTTTAAAAATATCTCCTTCAGGTCAAAGTTTGAAAATTATATTATATTATATATATATAATTTTTTAAAATTTTAAAAAAACTTCTCTCGCTTTAATATTTAACTAAGAATTCAGATGTTTTCGATGTGAAAGACATTACAAAAATAATTGTGAGAAAATAATTATAGATTTCAAAAACCTAAAACAAAAAAAAAAATTATCAAACCAAACTTCAAAAACGAGTTTTAAAAGAATTTCGAAAAGAAAAAAAAAAACCAATTGGAATGAGTAACCTCACGATTTATTTTTGGAACTAACGGATTATGTGCAAACAAATCCAAAAAAGTAATTGAAGTAAATTACAAGTTTTGTCCTAGAAGTTTCAAAATAGTCATTCATTAAAGTCATAAACTTTCAATCTTTTATTTCGAAGACAAAATTTTAAAACAATATCTAATAACTTTATAAAATCCAATTCAAGTATAATAAGTTTCGTAACTTGAATTTAACCAATTCTCAAACTCTTGATGTCGTGATGATGTATAAATCTTTGAACTTTAAAAAGTAATTTAACGTAACGCATCTTGAATTTTCTCTATTTAAATTCTAGAAGTGATTGAAATTTTATTTTTAGAAACTTCTAAATGAACCTTCAAAGTAGTGATAAATTTTGTAATAAGAAAAAAAAAAAAAAAAAAGATAAAGAAAACAAAACAAAGGTGAGAAACTTACTCAAAGTATCACCAACTTTGGAAGATCCATAGGCAGGCCTTGTGTTGGGTTGAAGTTTTGAAGCAAACAACAATAAGGAAAACACCTTCAACTAACAAATCATTACATTCTTATTATAATTCAAACACATTTATTATTTTTAATTTTGTTCATTTCCATCATATAATGATGATCACAAAGACAATAATGCACTTGAATTATGAAGCAAATTGGTGGTTGTTAGGAATGTGAATCTCACTCCCACAACTACTTTTATGAACCAAAAATATCTTATCTTATCTTCAAAGACACTTCTCATATTTGAGCTTCAAAGAAAAATAAAATTCTATCTCCCTATTTGATTTGCTTTGATGTGGCTTCCGACAACGATCAAACAATGAAACATCCAAATGTAGCTGTAGCGAAAGAAAATTTCTAAAGCTTAACTTTATGATGAACATTGGATGAAATTTTCATACTACAGTAGTATTATATATTTTCTGCTTTAGTAGATGTTCATACTTATTCAACGAAACAATTCATACACAATGATGAGTTTGTGGATGCTTTTTAGAGTTGTGCTTTCATCGAATCTGGCATCGATTCATATTTTCAACAAAAAACAGGGCGATCAGAAATGCAACGATGAGATTGAACAACCAAGCAATGCTTCAAACAAAATGAGGAATCAAAATTCTTCAATCTGGTTAACAAATCCAATCAAACAACGATGTTCATACCTCGGATACAAAAGCCATCTTGTTGTTCATCAATGGCAGGTGAGTGCAGATATTGATGCTCTGTTATTCTCTCGGAGAAGCGAAAACAGAAAACAAGAGCCCTAGAATGATTTTCCCTAAAAACTACTACTGTCATCAAGAACACGGAGACACAGCTAAATCAATGGAAAATGAGATACAGAGAGGAAGAGATGAACTAACTGAATTCGATTTCCAAGGGTTTCGACTGGCGGCAAAGGAATTCCTTGAGCGTTTATTGCTAAGGATCATAGTGCAATCGTGAAGAAATCAATGGAGAGGGAAAAGCAAACGCCATTGAACAAAAATGAACAAGAATTTCTTATATAGTGTTGCTTTCATAAAGGTAACTGGGAATTTTTTGGTCTAAACTTTGAATTGAAAATAGAAAGAATGGTAATCCTTCAAGAATAATGAATCCTTAATAGAACTAAAGAAAGCATTTGTAAGAACATGAACACCTGTGTAAAAAGAATGGTTATCCTGTAAGAACTAAACGAGTTCAATTGTACAAACCTATGTGTCTAATTGTAATTTGTATCTAAAACCTGTTCACTATATCTGTCAAAAAAAAAGAGAGAAAAAAAGAAACTAGAAACAAGAACAAAAAGAAAAAAGAAAAAACAACTTTATACCATTCCTAGGTTCCAATGGATCTTGTTCTGCTACTCTCGAATCCGGGAGAAGCGAAGAACGAGTGTCGTGAAAGGAGTTATTTACACCACCAAACCAACTTACTCTAGTCAAGCAATTATCTTCCTGAATTCAATCCATTGGCAACAGTGACTGTGGGAAAGAATCGGGTAATCGAGACAATCCCGACTCGGTAAAGGTTCGTTCTCTGGTCTAATCTTTTGAAGTGAAGGATGGAATAACGGAATCAATTGAAACAATCATTCCCATCATGAAAACACTTGCTCAATGCAAGTGCAATGACAGATCAGATCTTCTGCATCAAACATCATCCTCGAACAAAACACGAGTTTCAAAACACGGCCTTGGTTTACGGGTAGAAGTGGTGGCCAGGCTTTGAAGCAAGGTCAAAACATCGGTGGTATCGTCTAAATAGTATTTGGCTTTGCTAGGCTTTTGCCCCACAGTACAGGCAAATATCTTTGGGGGGCTAGCAAGCGATGAGCTATAGCTTCTGCTAGATATGCTCTCAAACATGTCTTCGTCAGATCGATCATCTCCAATGCACAAGACAAAGTCAGGTGCTTTATTAGAGTTGATCATGGTAGAAAGGACTCTTTCAGCAACTAATCCTTTAGTCACACCCTGCAAACAATAACATAGTATGACCATTGATCGGCTTCCACAAGAATCAAAATGAAAAAAGCCAAAGAAGTGAGCAGAAGCAGTAAATACCTGTGGTTTTACTTCGACGATTTGCTGGCCTCTTTTAACGACTACAGGTTCATTTGCAAGGACATTTTCAAGGTGGTCCAGAAGCTCCATGGCCTGACATGAACCAAAATAAGGGTCAGCGTATTGATGGTGCCATACCAACGCACTGTCCTTGGTCTCTATGTATGAGCCATCGGTTGCCTCAGTATAGAGTTTCATCACTGGTTCTGCAATCCTTTTCCAACAAAAGTTTTCAGCTAATGGACTAACTTCCCAATCAGAATCCTTATTCCACCTACAAATCAATAAAGAATGCATGAGAATAGAACCTATTTGATTTGACAATATCATATGGATTATATATCTAGGAAAGTAATTGGTAATTTTAAGTTTGATACCTCAAGTAATATCCATGTTCAGCTGCAATACCTAGATTCTTACACGAGTTGAACCATGAACCGAGAGAATCTTTCCCCCTGCCACTAACTATAAACACGGTGTTTTTTGAATCCATGCAGAGGTTGTTGATGATAGAAATGACTTCAGGTGATGGAGATTTAACCAAGGAAGTTTCAGAAACCACAGTCCCGTCATAATCCAAAAATATTGCCCTCCTAGAGGCGCTCCTATATGCAGAGCCAATGTGTTCAATGGAAAGCTTCCTGAAACTTGGAGAAAGTGACAAAATTCTGAAACCTAAACCAAAACCAATGCCCCAGCAACGTTTACTGTAGTGTTCTCGGCATGCTCGTTCCAAATCTTGCAAGAAACTGCGAGCCCAGTAAGCAACATCGTGAGAGCTAACGTATCGGTAATGCTTTTCGTGCCTCAGTTGTTTCTCTAAAGCAGGCATGGTGACAGCTGCATAAAGTGCATCAGCTACAGCATCAAAATCCCAGGGGTTTACCCTGACTGCACCACTTAAAGATGGTGAACAACCTATAAATTCCGATACAACAATCGTGCTGGTATGAGGTGAATTCGGGGAGACTTCCAAGACTTCATCCATTTTTGAAGTTCCCTGTCGACAAACAATGTACTCATATGGAATTAAGTTCATACCATCCCTTAGAGCATTTACAATGCAGCACTCTGCTAATACATAATATGCAATCTTCTCGTGAGGAGGAATAGGATGATCAATCAAGATTACAGGTTCATATCCCGGACAACTGAAAACCTTGTTAATCCTTTTGGTTATCTCATAAGTTTCCCGTTTCGCTTCCTGGACATCATTCCCATTGCTCCGTGCCGGATTTAGAATTTGCACGAGAACAACATTTCCCCTTAAATCTGGATGCTGGTTCAAGAGTTGTTCCATGGCTAATAACTTCAGACCAATACCTTTAAATATGTCCATGTCATCAACACCAAGAATAAGTTTCTTTCCTTTGAGATTTTCTTTGATTTCCTTGACCTTGATTGAAGTCTGTGATTGACTTAGTGCAGATTCAAGTCGACCCATATGAATTCCAACAGGCAAAATCTTGATGTATATTGTACGGCCAAAATACTCGAGCGTGAGATATCCGCGTTTAGATTCATACTCCAAACCAAGCAGTCTACTACAACAAGACAGAAAGTGGCGAGCATAATCGAACGTATGGAAACCGATAAGGTCTGCATTAAGTAATGCTCTCAAAATCTCATCTCTAACAGGGAGGGTTCGATAGATTTCCGATGAGGGAAACAGACTATGAAGGAAGAATCCGAGCTTAATTCGACTGTAGCGTTTTCGCAAAAAAGTAGGGAGAACCATAAGGTGGTAATCATGAATCCATACATAATCTTCTTCCAGATTGATTACCTCCATTACTTTATCTGCAAACCTTTTGTTGGCTGAAAGATACGCTTGCCAAAGATGTCGATCAAAGCGAGATCCATGATAAGGGGAAATTGGCATCATGTAATGAAAAAGTGGCCACAAATGTTGCTTGCAGAATCCATGATAGAACTGTTTCTGAAGGTATGAAGGAATGAAAGTCGGTGCGCAGTTGAATTCCTCCAGTAGTTTCTGAGAAACCTCATCTTGTTCCCGGATATCGACATCGACCTTTAACGATCCAACATATATAACATCTACATCAGGTGAGAAGCCATCCTTTAACTGAAGCAAAAGTGAATCCTCATCAAAACTGAAGTTCCATTTTCCTGAATCAGGATCCTTCTTAGCATGAAGAGGGAGAAAATTTGCCACTATAATTTTTCTCCCTCGACATTTAGACGAGGAAACTTCCGAATCTCTATCCTTATCTGAAAATATTCCTGAAGCAGTCATCACCCGTGGAACCGTTCTAGGTGTAGGAGGAAAATCCAACATATCCGTAGATGATAACTCTAACAAACTCAAGCAAGAACTTGACAACATGACAGTAAACAATCAGATAGTTCCTACTTTTCGATTATCGATCAATGGTACAAACACAGAATAATGGAACAAATTACTCCTTTCCCACTGTACAACAGAAGAACAGAACCAAAAGCCTGAATGAAAATCAAAATGTAGGAAAAACTCAATCCTCTATGTTTCTCTTATAACTATGATTATTACAAACAAGTCTTCTATAACTACTCATAACCACAGCCAGGCAACTTTAAAGATTAGTCTATACAATGTCTCTCATTCAAGTTTTTAATCAATTGTTGAAACAAGATATCAACAACTTAACAACAACAAGCGTTGGCTTCCAATACAATATATTTACTCTAAACAACTCAACTAAACAGAAGATATTAATGGTAATCCCCTTGATATATGAAGGACTAATTTAAAACTCAGTAGGATTCAATCTTCAAAAGAGCCAATTGGAATGCAAGAAGATCCAGAGAAAAGGAAAAGAAATAAAAATATATATAAAAAAAAAAAAAAAAATGGTCGTTATCTGATCAACTTTTTATAAATCTATACCGACAAGATGAATTTAAAATTCAAACACAAGATAAGGACAAATGTCAAATGGTTATGCACTTATCCTTATCTTTAAGTTACTGAAATCTTCACTCAACAAAAGTGTATAATAATTGCAATTCACTTTTTTTCCCTCACTTTTTATCTTAAACAATAAACAAATCTTGTTCTTGGATTTCCAGATCATTCATTCTCGACCCGACCCAACCCAACCCAACCCAACCCAACCCATCTGTTTGTTTCCTTAGAAAATAACAACAGAGAAGAAAAAAGAGAAATCCACAGGCACAGCCCTTCAGCAAGCTAAAAAAAACCCAAAACACTTCAAAAAAAAATGGAAAGAGATAACAAAACAGAACAAACAAACAAACAAAGCTACCTGAAATGAGATTATCCTCAAATCAAATCAAATCAACTCTGTTTTGGTTCATCTGGGAATGCTCTGATTATCCTGAAGAGAAAACGAAAACGTAGAAAACAAGTTAAGACCCAGAAAAGAAAAGGGAAAAGGGTATTCGTAACTCGAGTTAATAAAGGGAATGGAAGAACACAAACTTGAATCTAATTTGGTGGTCTTTCTGGGAAGGCAAAGAGACCCAAAAGAGGCGGCATTACAGAGAAGGAAGGAATAAGGAGGAAGGCGAGTTTGGAAAGTGAAATTCATGAGAGGGTTAGGTTGGAAAGTAGGAGAAGATTTGAGAGAGATTTTGTGGGTAAGAAAAAAAAAGGGGGGGGTTGGATTAAATGGAAATGGGAAATGGATAAAAGGGAATTTAATTAGAAAAATGGGGCAAAGTTTTTTTTTTTAAGGGATTTTTGTCAAAATGTGTTTGTTTGTTCGACGAAGGAAGGTGGGTTTAAAGGATTAAGAATGAGACCCACAAAGTCAAAAAGGAGAGAGAGAAACGGAAGGAAGAAGAAGATGAAGCGGAAGGGACAGTTGGATTGCAACCAGGGCTTGGTCGTACGTTATGGACTCCCCCCTTTCGTTATTTATTGTTCGATCATATAACCTTATTTTCAATTTTAATTACTATTTTGTCCTTTTTCTATTTATTACTTTAATACCCCATTAAGAGATCCAACCATTAACCCTTAAAATACAATTTTATATTTTAAATTTTTTGTTTTTCGTTTTTGGAGAATATTCAAGTTTTAGAAAATTAAGAGTTTTTTTTTTCATCTTTTGCCTGTGTTATCATACGGTAAAATCATTATAATAATTCTTCAAAACACGCATGATAGTCCTTGATGTTCAATACTCAGTTCTTGCAGCTCACTCTCATTCATCTAGATACTCGTTCTCACTATCAACCTCGATGATTGGACACTTACTCTCGCTTTTGTTGCTGATTTGTGATTCTTGCTATGTGATAAATAAAGTTTAAATAAAGAATAAATGAGACTTGTGTGTTTGTTCAAATTTAAAATAGTAAATATTGAGAACATGTAACGAGAGCGAGAGCGGAAACAAACGCAAATGTCTTGTTAATGAATTGAGTATTGAAATAAGCAATAGTAAGTAATGAGAAGCAAGCATCAAGAGCCACAACATGTGTTAGTAATTTCGCTATATGATGACATAAACAAAAGATTGATAAAAAAAGAAAAAACTTTTTTTTTTTTTTTTTTTTGAAAATTTAACATTTTTTCTTTTAGGCTCCTAAAAGGGATAATCCATATAAGATTTTATTTATTTTCATTTTATCATCGTACTCTCATAATGTAAATTTAAAATTACATTTTGGTCCTTATATTTTTTAAAAATTGTGACTATTTTATTTTGTTTTGTTTTTAAATCTATGATTACTAATTACTTGGCAGTACAATCCAAATATTTAGATGGATATTTATCCAACACAGATGACAATTTATATTTAAGAGAAAAAATACCTAAAAAAACTAAGTGGGTTGGGAGATTGGATTAGGATTGTTTCTATCAAGATGAAGAAAAATATGTTTGTCCAAATCAAGGGGGCAACAAGTTGGTGAGTTTGGTTTAGGTCTTTGTAACTTTAAAAATCAACATGTTGACTTAAATAATAAAGTCACTGTGAAAAAACTATATTCTAAAATTGTATTGATTGTCTAAAAATATTTAAATTATTATTATTTAGATGATAATTTCTTTAAATAAATAAATTCTATGATGAATAATCACGTAAACCAAGGTAAAACATTTTATTTTTTAATGATAAAATTGCCACCAAATCAACATTAAGAAGATTCACAGTGAAAGGGTATGCTATAAATTTTTAAGTACTTGAGTAATTTAATGTCATGTCTTATTTTATGTATTTTTCATAGAAAAATAATGTCTCACAAGAAAAAACGTGAATAAATTGGGGTTATAAACTTTATTATATATATATTTTGGAGAATACTATATATGTATATAAAGTTTGCGTTTAAACTTGTTTTCTTAAATATTCAATGGATTTAAATTTATTAAATCGAGGTAAAATCACATGAATTTACAATCAATTTGACCTAAATAATTTTTAAATTGAGTTTATTGAACTTTTCTAGTCACCATATATATATATTTTAAATACATACCGCTACTGAATAACAATTTTTATTGATGTACATATTTGAACAAATTTTAGTAAATTGAAATTAATTTTTTATCGAAATTGGTTAATAATAATAATAAGTAAATACTATATTTGAATATGTTTTCAAATTTTTTAGTAAAAAAGTGAGTGGATAACAATTTTTTAAAAAAAGCAACACTAAATCGAGAGGAAAAACTAAATTTAAGATTTATTAAAAGTAAAATAAACTAAAATTGAATAAATCTCGGAAATAAAATAACATTTTAATCTTTATTTATTTATGCATTCCTTGTTATTATTATTTTGCTCGTGCAATAATCAAGATCTAAAGCGTGGAAATTATGTGAAATCAATTAAGTTCTACGAGATTTTAAGATATAAATATTTTACAAATAATAATGTTTTACATTAAAAAATGAATATCCCGTTCGAAACATTTTTACGACACTCAAGCAATAATTATTAATTAGCATAACATAATAGAAGGGACGCACCAACTGTATTTTTCTATTATTAATTAAAATTAATTGAACCGAATTTTACTTCAAATTAAGTATACTCTGAGATCGAATAAGAAAATAAATAAATTCGCTTTTCTACATTAATTTAAAGGTTGTTTTCTAATATAAGAAAATAAGTAAACGTATTTATAAATATAACTTATCTATTAATGTCTATCACTTGCATCAATAGATGTTAGACATTTATAGATGTTTATCAATATCTATCACTATTTATTGATGAATAGATTGACATTTTATTATATTTGATAATATTTTTAATAGTTTTGTCATTTAAAACAAATATTCTTTAAGTAATAAGTTTTTTTTTTAAAAAAGAAATTACCACATTTAAAAGCTGGATATTTAACTCTTTAATCTACAAATATTAACATTAAACATACGACATGTTTTTTTTTTAATCGAAATACAATGTATGTAAATTTCTGACTAAAATTTACTTAATCTCCGTATATGAATTCATACATTAGTTAATATGGGAATATAAGACCTAAAAAAATATAATTAATTTTGTAAAAAAATTAAAATATCAATTTAGTTTATGTAATTTGAAATTTGTTCCGTTTTAATTCATATACTTAAAAAAAATATTAGTTTATTTTTTATTTCTTTAAAATACAAGAACTAAAAAATTGTTTTTTTTTAAAAAAAAAGAAAAAATTAATTTATTGCAACTAAAACAATATTCGAGATTTAATGTAACATGAATGATGAATCCATTCGGCAAATCTAAAGAAGAAACATTATTATTATTATTTATTAAAAAAAAAGTCAAAAATCGTGTGAAAATGCGTTCACATTGTGAACGAAGATGCCGGGGAAAAGGGGAAATCAATGACCGAAATGAGTCCCTTTTAATTTTTCCAATAAAGTTTGAATTTCCCCTTTTTCCCATTTTTTAAATTAATCAAAGTTTTTTTAAAAAAGGAAAACTAATTAATTAATTTAAAATAAACAATATTATCTTTCTCCTAGGATTTTTTTTAAAATTTCTCTGATCCTATCCTTCAAATGCTTGACCCCTGTTTGTTTCCCAAGAAAATAATATGGAAACTATTTTATTCAAACTTTCAAACAAAGACCTCACCTAATCTTAATCCTCCCTTTACATTGACCAAGACTCTTCTTTAATTCTACCTTCTTTTTTTTTTTCTTCTAATTTATTTATTAATCTCTATCTTTATCTTTCAACCACATTTTTTTAATAATAATTATCATTATACATTTAGATACGTTTGATTTAATATGTTATTTATTTTTCAATGTTCGTAAGGCTTCTTTTTTTAATGGATTTACAATTTTTTATTTTGTCATTTATGTATTGATCAAGTAGTGTTGTTCATAAATTTATAGACTTCTTGATGAAAGAATTTGTTTTTAAGAGAGAAATTTAATGGATAATAATTGATTAAGTGGAATATATTTTGTATTTTAAATTAATGAATTCAACATGCTTATCCCAAAAAAAAAAAAAAAGTTTGAATCTATTGCGAATCCATATTTTTTATTTTATTTTAATAAATTCATAAAATAGAAATGTTTATCAAAATTGAGTTTTACTATTAAATGTGTGGTGAAGATTGAGATTTGTATTGAGAGTGAAGAAGAAGAAAAGTGAAGAAAGGTGAAAATACTCTAATAAATTATTTGGTAATTTCTGTTGTATTATTCACCCAGCACATAGGTGTAATATATACACTTTCAAATGAATAATATTGTTACAAATACAATACGTGTCAACCAATAATATGTACACATTTTTCTGTATAAAAATCAAATTTGTTCTTCTGATACAGCCTTAAGTTTGGGTAACACGCACACCCATAAATCCTTAGTGAGGAGATGTCCATAGGTCGGTAATATAGCAATTTAATTGGTGTGGAACCATGTAAAGATGAAGAAGGTAAACCATTAATAAGAGGAGTAGTAGTTTGAAAAGCATACCACCAGAATTTGAGGGGCATTGCAGCCTGAGCAAGAAGAGTGAGACCAATTTCAACCACATGACGGTGCTTTTGTTCAGTACGACCATTTTGGGCAGATGTGTAAGGGCAAAAAAATACGAGTTTGAATACCGAGCTGACTGCAAATAGATAATATTGGTTTATATTCATCTCCCTCGTCAAGTTATAACATTTTAGTAATAGTGCAAACTAATTAGAAATCATGATACAAAAATATTTAAAAGCGTGAACGGTCTCACTCTTCTGTCGGAGAGGATATAACCAAGTGAACCGAGTAAAATCATCAACAAAAAATACATAAAAGCGAAATTCACGAGCAGGCAAAATTGGGGTTGCCCTCCAAACATCTGTATGAACCAAATCAAACGACTAAAAGACACAAGAAACAAAGTTAGGAAAGGGGAATGCATGAATTTTTCCAAACTAACATGTTTTACAAAAAGAAACACTATCATTAGATGAAACTTTCAAATTATAACTTTTGATGATCTTGTCTAATGTTTGGGAGGAAGGATGACCAAGTCTTTTGTGCAAAACTGACTTGGTCACAATTACATTTGTATTAACCAAAGAACTACACAACTCATCAATGAACAAACAGTAAGGAAAATTTAAGGAGACGACCCTTGAAACTTCAGATCTCACAGTAGTAAACACCTTATACTTATTTATATTCTGTCCAGGGGCGATCAGCTAATATAAACCATCTTTAAGCATGCTTGTCACCAACACCTCCTCCGAAGCTTTGTCCTTAATCATATAAGAATCAAAGTGAAATTCAACAACAATGTGATTAATGTAATGAAAATTTTAGCAATGCAAGGAACACATGACACATTATTCAGCTTAGAGAGCCTGATGGAGAGGTTGAAACAGTGTTTCCAACATGAGATATATATATAATGAAGATCCATTTGCTACAATGACCTGATTAGTACCTGTATAGTCGATCTTCTGATTGAGGTAGGATGGGTTGGATGTCACATGGTTTGAGGCTCCGCTTTCGACATACCATGAAGGATCAGTCACTATTTCGAGAGTTGCCATCATAGAGTTGGTCGTAAATGGGTTTTGGGGCAGACAAAATGCCTGATTGCTATAACCATGGTGGAGGGCCAAAGGATTCATGCAGATGAGTTTGATTTGGATTATTAAAGTTCTTGAGAAAACGCATATAGCACACATCTGTTGTATGTCCCACCTTGGTGCAAACTTGGAAAACCGGGCGATTCGAATATCCACTACACCCACAACCTCTTACATGACCACGATAGTTAGGAGGAAACCCTATTTGTTGATTTCGATTGGGGCTAGAGGGATAATTTTGACTAGATGATCGTTTCGTCTGAGTTTCATTAACAAAGGGAGACTGATTAGTACAAGAAGAGGATAAGATCAGAGAGCTTATACCCAATTTCATGGTTGTCTGATACTCTAGATGTTTCTCATAAAAGAGGAAATTTGATTGTAGATCAATCTAGGTTATTCCTCACTTTCCTTGAACTACAACCACCATTGATTTGTACTCTTCATCAAGACCTGAAAGAACTTGAGAGATTAGATCATCATTTGAAATTAGACTACCGACAAGAGTAAAACTGTTAGCGTATTTCTCCATGGTTGTCAAGTATTCTTCCATTTTGAGAGATCATTTTTTTGTTTGTTGAAAAATACGTTTCAAGTAATCCATTTCAACCTTGGATTGGACACCAAAAAGCTCCTGAATAGTATCCCAGAGGCCTTTCGAGGACTAATAATCCATTACTTGGGTGACGATTTAAAGTGATATTGAGTTGTAAAGCCAGTCAAGGAGTAGCTGATCAATAGTTACTCATGTCTCATACTTAGGATTTATAGTCAAATGTTCCTCAATGGTTGTCGAATATGTGCTAGTTCCTTCCCCTTCAGTAGCGATTTCTTTGTTTGCTTCAGTCGATCCACTGATGAATCGATTAGGGCACACCTTTTCACTTATCAGGTAGCCTTCAAGGCGATAGCTCTACAAAATTGGCCAAGCTAGGTTTTGTCATAGCAGGAAGTTAGATCGATCCATTTTAATGGACGAAACTTGGTTGAGTAGTTGGTTTAGGGGAGGCCTAGAAGAACGTCCTTGGCTAGAGTTTGCAAAGGTGAAAAATACTCTAATCAATTATTTAGTATTTTTTTGTTGTATTATTCACTCAGCATGGAGGTGTAATATATACACTTTCAAATGAATAATATTGTTACAAATACAGTATGTGTCAACCAGTGATAGTAAAAATTTGGGGAGAGAATGAGCCAAAAGAGGAGCTCCATGTCATAAACCACGTCAGGGTCCACCATTGGTGACTCGCTATTTGACGTCCTTGTCAGCTGTCTTAACAGTCGGGGTGTATTTGATAGTCAATAGTATTCGTTTGTTGACGACGTCAACTCAAATTAAAAACCAAAATAAGCACTTGTTTTTTAAATTTTTATTTATGAAAATTAAGTTTTTAAATAACACTGCTTCTACTCATCGATTGCTTTATTTCTTTGTCTACTTTTTAGGAGTTTTTCAAAATTGAAGACAATTTTTGAAAACTAAAAAAGTATTTTGAAGAACTTATGTTTTGCTTTGAAGTTTGGATAAAAATTCAAATATTTATTTAAAGACATGAAAATCACGATGAGGAATTTATGAAAAACAAACACAATTTAAGGACTAAAAAAAGGTGGCTATAAAAAGGACTTCGAATTTATTTTTAAAAAATTGAGCTTGATTTCTTCCAATTTTTTTTTTATTATTTTATATTTGATATAAGAAACACTTCAATTTCTAATCAAACTCTAAAGACAAAAACACGTTATTCAAAACTTTTTTATTTTAAGTTTTAGAGATAGAGAATACATGTTAATTAAACATAGTTGAACTAAACTCAATTTAGATATAGAGATGACTATTTAAAAAAACGAAACAGGTAGCAAATTTGTGCATTAAAATTTTTATATTTTTATATTTTCATATACAAATTATCAAGGAAAAAATGTAATTTTTTAATTAGTTTGAATATGTAAAGAATCCACTAGCCACAAAATTAATAATTGAGAAACTAAATTGACATTTTTAAAGTTCAAATACCTATTAGACACAAAATTAAAAGTTCATAGACTTTTTGTACACTTGATAAAGTTTAGTGTTCTATTTGATACAAACATACAAATTTATGGATTAAATTTTAAATAATAATAATAATAATAATAATAATTTAGAAGTTCAAAAGATTTATTATAAAGTCTCCATTACATGAATGTGAATCAAATCCATGTTAGATTTCAAATTGAGACAACACGTTTTTTCTTCCTTTTTGCAATAAATGAAGTAAGAGAAGGATACGCCTAGACGATATAATTTTTTTTAGATGTTGAGTTTCTAAATTTTAAAAATTGTATCATTATCCAATACTCAACTACTTAAAAGATAAAATTAAAAGCTAAAAAACTTACCTTATATTTTTAAACTCCCAAATTTTGGATCAATTCTCTAATTTACATAAATTAATTCTTTAAAAAAATAAAAATAAAAAATTTATTTTAAATGATAAAATTATTGAAAATATTTACAAATATAGTAAAATACTCACGATAGATTATTATATGTATCTATCATGACACAGATTGATACAAATATCAGTCTATCGCATATAACATATAAACAATAAATTTTACCATATCATATAAATATTTCGATTCATTTAATTCAACTAAAATGACTTAGGTACAAATGTGTGTATTATATATTAATTGTTTTTTTTAAAAGAAAAATATAGGATATTGAAAGGGAAAAAATGAGCTGGCAAGCGATGATGATAAGGGAAGGTAGCTGGTGAAATGAGAGCCAAAATTAAAAAATAATAATAATAATAAACAAAATAAAAAAAAAAAGAATTAAAATGGATTTAGGTTGGAGGCAAACAAGTCACATTTTAATTAATTAATTTAATTACTTTCGTTGGAAGGGCGCCGACAAACAATGCACGCGGCCGCTCGACCACGCGCATCCCACGCCATTTTACCAAACTATCCCTTTCATTTTCATTTCTATTTTTTTTTTTCTTTTTTTTCTTTTTCCCCTTTTCATCTTCTCCTTGTCTCCCTAATTGATGCCTCTCCCCTTCACTTTTTTAATATATATATAAACTTTTTCTTTTTTGTTTTCCATCTTATCATAAACTCCTTTTTTCCTTTTAATTCTAGAAACTTGGTGTTGTTGTTCATTTGTGGTTGGTAACCTAACTCAAAGCTAATCCCCTTCTCTATGAATTCCATCACAAGAAATGATCAAGACTTATAGGCCACTCCCTAGTCCTACTAGCAAAAAAAAAAAAATCTTCAACAATATCAATCCATTACTCGATATTTGAGCCACATCAGAGCCAATATTGAACGAGTACTAGATAGACATGAAATTTCAATTCAAAAGCACCTTACGATAAAATGAATGGTTCATGTATACCTTTTAAAAATTGTGAGATTGCTTTGTTTTTTCCATCATTTTTGGACTTTATGAGCTATGATACTATAATTGGAAACGGGACGTGCAGATATATATCTTATAAAGAGTGTAAGGTCTCTTTATTGTTCTAATAGGAACAATATACGTATTTTGGGAGAATGATCATTGCTCTATTTATTATGTCTACTATGTTGGAAATAGCTAGTGATATGGAGTTTAAATACATATATAGGTTAACAATGTCATATTTGTTATATATTTATCTACACTGTTTATGTTGGCATAAATAATCTTCCATCTTAAAACGGATAAATCGCAAGTCCTACTGAGGCTACTACTTCAATAAAAAGGTACCATCTATTTGGTTGGACATGTGATAAGCACAAAACTTGGTAAATCTCTATGCATCTTTTCGGCCGCTCACATATAACTTGTTTTTTAAGTCTAGTCGTGTTAATTCTACCTTACACATTTTATTGAGAAAAATGTATCTCTTCACTAATTAAAGAAATATTTATATATATTTTTATGTTATTTTGACGTATTGTATGTATCTTAATACATCAACGAGTTTTGATAAGTAAAATTAAACCGGATTAATTTTAGATTTTTTTAATTATAATACACATAACAATTAATTATAACGTCATATACCTATAATAAAATGTTTTTAAAGATGATATAAATAATCAATCTTCTACTTTTGAATGATATATAAAATGAAATGTCACCGACAATTTAGAATACATTGTCAAGTGTTTAATTTAAAAAATGAGTTATTTTGGAAGAAATTGAAGTGTTTGATAACCACTCAAAATAGTTTTTCAAGTGTATTTTAATCATTTTTCTTATTAAAAATATTTAAATAACAATGAATTTTTTGAAAAACCTTTTTTTTAAGTCAATCCAAATGAATCTTAAAAGTATTATATTAAAGATACTCAAAATTAAAGTATTCATAAACGACATTAAATGCTTGGAAATGAGTAAAACACATGCAAGAAGCTAAGAGGGTTTTCTTCTTCCACCATGTTAGAGGTAGTGCAACCTAGAAATCGTCGAAACAATTTCTTAAATTTTGCTAATGTTTGACTTGAAAGTTGAAACATATGCATGAACATTTGAAATTTTAGGTTGTCCTTTTTGGCAATGAAATTAGTTAACTACTTAATTTTCTATTGAAGATAACACATGGGAGAAGATGATTGAATCATTTTATTAACTCCTAGAAGTACATACTTATAGTGAGTAATGCATAACAAAATTAATAAAATACAAAGATATTTCTCTCTAATATTTTTCATTTATTTTTTTTTATGTACATGAATGTTGAGGTTTCAATTTTATATGAATGTTTATACGAAAATTTATAAAATATGTGAATATTTTAGATAAATTATTAAATAATTTAAAAGAATTTTAATAAATGAATTAGCATATTTTGCTTTTAAAATATGTTGGTATGTCTGTTATTTATATTATGCTAACATTTTATTGTTTATATGTTACATAATTTTGTTTTTTTTAAGAGAAATATCCCTTTTGTCCTTAGATTTTGGGCTTAGTTTCTATTTGAGTCTTAGGACGTTTCAAAATGTTACACATTTAGTTCTTAAATTTTGAGTTTGGTTTCAATTTAGTCCATAAACTAGATTTCATAATGTTACAATTTTACCTTTGACATTTGAGTTTTGTTTCAATTTGATTCACATATTTTGTGATTTCCACTTTTAACCTCGATTTTTTCACTAAATACTTATTTTCTGGTTTTACTATTAATGTATATTAATAAACTTAAAATAGTTATAATTAATTAAGTTTCACTATTTTTTGTAACTTTCAAAATTAAATTTAAAATATTAATTATAATTATTTTAAATAAATTAAGAGACATTGATGTCAGTAATTGAAAGTGAATAATTGATAAAAAAAAGATAAAAAATGTTAAATTGTAAACTTAGGGACCAAATTGATACAAAACTCAAATCTAAAAGGTAAAATTGTAACATTTTGAAACTTAAGGACTAAATTGAAATGAAACTCAAAACTTAGAAACTAAATATGTAACATTTTGAAACCTACGAACCAAATAGAAACTACACCAAAAAACCTAGGGATCAAAAATGTACTTTTTCCTTTTTATGATATAATTAAAATATCAATCCACCTTTTTATGTCATGTGGATTGCCAAAAAAACGATGATAATATCTACATGTCACGAAAATTTAATACTAGATATTTATAATTGGTTAATTAAAACTCACTTTTGGTCCCAAAAATTTTATTAAAATAAAATTTTAGTCTTTAAACTTTAATTAGTAACCATTTAATCTATGTACCTTCAAAATTATAACAATTTTAGTCATTAAACTCTAATAAGTAACAATTTAATACATAGATTTTAAAAACGGTAACAATTTAATCCATAACATGAAAAAGCCTATAAAATTAAATATTAATTTTTATTATGTAACGACTTAATCTTTATAGTTTATATAAAAAAATGTTCATATGTTTAATGAACTGATCTTAAGAATATTTTTCACAATAATGACTAATTCGTTATAAATTGTAAAGTGTATAAATTAAATTATTAAAATTCAAGAACATTGTTACTCGCTTTAATAGTATAGGAATTAAATCGTTACAAGTTAAGTCTAGGGATGAAAAAGTAATTTAGAATATTTATGATTTATGTAATAATTAATGGGAAGGATTTGATGTATGAAAGAGAGTGGCAGAAAATGTAAATAAAAGGAAAAGAGGGGTGGATTATGGAAAAAAGAATGAGGAAATGGATGAGGATAGAATGTAAAGGCCATGGGGACAACGATCTTCAATGCCTTTTTCCCTCACCCTTCTCTTTCTTTGGAAATGTGAGATTATAATCTCGTACGTCTTTTTACACGCAACCAATTTTCATAATTTTTTCTTTTTTTAAATAAATAATAATAAAATAAAACACCATTATCCTATCTCTATCTTTAAAGGTCCCCCCACGTGGACCCACTCCCTCCTATACACGTAATTCTCCACGTCATTCCCATTTCCTTTGCCTCCCATTTGCCACGTCATCCTCTCTCTTCCCTCCACCCTCTTATTTTTTGTATCTCTATGTTCATATTTATTGCTTCACATTTCTCACCACATTTCAAAAGAAGTGTATATATGAGAATCTTATATACTCTTTTTGTCTCTCTCTCTCTCTATACATATTTGTAAGTTTCTATCTTGTCATTTATCGAGTGGATGCGATATTTCGAATTTGAGTGTTTGTTTGAAAGACAATTGTGTTGGTATATAAAATAAATTTATATTTTTAAAAATTTAAATTTATAGTCGAATATGTACAATTGATGTTGGCAGGACGTGAATCCTCGAGATGAGTTGGGAGATTGAAACTGAAAATTTGTCCAAAACAACCTTTTTAGGTTTCACCTTTAACAATTGTACTCTTTTTGAAATTTCATTAAAATATTTTTTCTCGGTTTTTCTCGGCTGAGATCAAGACCAAAATTCAAATAAAAAAATAACTTTTTCTATTTTATATCAAACTATCAATTTTTTGGGCTTTCTTGGTACAATTTTACCTGAGTTAAACACCAAGATCAAGCTTTCTTGGTGAAATATTTTGCATGGGATGAACACTGAAATCCACATAATTTTCTTTCAAATATTGTGCAATCTTTCCAAATCTTACACCAACTCTTACACCCAATTTATGTTTCCATAAATTTTCAAATTGATTTACCGATTATCTTTTTAAATTTCTCCAAATTTTGTAATATTTAGCAGGGTTATTTTAAAATTTTGGAAAGATAAAATAAAATTAAGTAAGATTTGGAAAAATTATGTGAACCTCGATTATCAAGATTCTCATCCTAGGCAGATTCCACTAAAAAAGCCCAAAAGAATCGATTGTTTGAATATAAATTGTAAAAGCAACCGTTCATACAAATCTCGGTGGTCGATCTTAGATGAGAAGCACAAAAAAAAAATATTTTAAAGAATTTTTAAAAAACGTGGTAGTTATGAAAGGTAAGATTTAAAAATGGTTCTCAACTACGTAAAATTCAATATCCTACAGAATTTATTAACCTATGTCATTATACCTTTTAATTGTATTTTGCTTATGAGCTTTTAATTTATTCAATACATCAACTCTTAAAAAGAAAAAAGAAAATCACTTCAATCTTTCATTTTAATTTATTCAATGCATCAACTTTAAAAAAGAAAAAAAATCACTTCAATCTTTCATTTTATTATTATTAAAGTTAACATTCGTACTTCTAATATTTGCCTCAAGCCTACTTATATGACTCAATGTACACTTGTGTCATGATTTATTAGTAATGTATTCTAAATAAGGTAGGTATGTTATCTATTTATTAAAATTTTAAATACAAATTGACGAGAATAATCAAAATGATTGTTCACTAAAAAAAAGAACACATCAATATCCTTTAAATTTAGTCGAGTTGTATATAAGTTGGCCCGAACATCGCGGATGTAGAAAAAATGATGTATTAAACGTTTTGATTGATGATATAGATTGATGTATGCTTAAAAAAAAAAAAAGGGAAGAAGGTAAATATGAATCATTTTAAATTTTAGAGATTCAAATGTGAAATGATTTTAAAAATTAAGAAGGTAAATATTTGAAAGCCTATAGAATATGTAGAATTAAATGAATATGTAAATTACTGTATATATATATTTTAAAATCATAAGAACAAAAATGAAAATATTTACATATTCAAGCACTAAAAACAAAAATTTAAAATGTTTATAAAATTAAAATAAAATGACCCTACTTTTTCTTAAGATTCAATAAACTTAAAATTTCACTAAATGACTACCTTTCAAAGGGGAAAAAAACATTTATTTTATTAACCAGTTTTTTTTGAGTTTCTAATCACATCCAATATTTTTTTACCTTTTTCTTTTTTTACACTATTTGAAGTGAAATAATCACATTTATCATTTTGAAGTTGATAGTATAATTTTTTTTACGTTGAATTAGCAATTGGCTCTTCTCACCCTATTTTAAAAGAAATATGTATACCTATACTATATATAAGATGGGCTAAGGGAGAAAAAAAATCTTTATATACTCCTTTTATTCTTATATTTTTAGTAAATTTCTATGTTGCTCAATGTTGAATGGTGTGATATTTTGAAAATAGGTGTTCATTTGAAAAACAATGGAGGCAAACTTTCCAAATTTTAGTATACAAAATAAATTTATATTTTAAAAATTAAAATTTAAGATCGAATAGATGCAATTGATGTTGATGGGATGTGACTTTTTTAGATGATATATGACTCTTCCATAGTAGTTTAATGTTGAACTCAATAGATGAAATTGGTGCCAATTGGATGGTCTTTTTTGAGTGGAGGTGGTTAGATATCGAACGGGTGCATCGACTCTTCCACTATACACGTAAGAAGCATATGTAAAAGAAAAACAAAATAATACTAATGTTTACATTCCTAATTAAAAAAAATTCATGCAATCCAAATTTATTAAAAACAAAAAAAATTAGTACAAAAAATTAGAGATTTTAATCCAATGAGAATGGTGATACGGTGAAACAATCTATACATTCGTATATGAGAATAACTTCAACAAGTACATAAACATAAAAGAATATATAAAAAATTAAAAAAAAAATGGTTGTGTAATCTATTTTTCAATAATAACGTATTAACGTATTTATTTGATAAATTTAATTACTAACACGATTATATAAAAACATGAAAATAAAAATGTTTACATAATCTAACTTTAAAATGTGACAACAAAACTATAAAAGATTTAGTTATTATAGGTTAAAAAAACCCTATTATAAAATTAAATCAAACAACAAGATTTTACGTGCATTGCATTACACGTAATTCTTTTACTAGTATATAAAAGTTGAATAAAGATATATTATAAGATCCATTTAATAATAAGTTCGTTTATTAAAATTTATAACGGTTTTTTTTTTTAAAATTTTGTTTATTATGATTTTTACCTATACTAAAAAAAAACAAATAGATTTTTATATTTAATAATCAAAGAGAATTTAAATCAACCGTATTTAGGATTTTATTTACTCAATCGTTACAAAATATAATTGAAAAAGATGATTTTTCATTTATTGAAAAAGAAAGTCGAGAAAATGGGTGTTCAGAAAATTTGATGACCCGAAAAAAATCAATCAACCCAATCTATGTAGTTTGGGTTGGGTTATCAATTCTTTTGGTTTGAATTGAGTTCAAATAAATGAAAATTTTATAGATTGGATCGATTCATCTAAAATAACATGAACCAACCAAAACTTATTATTAACTTTAAATTTTATAACTTTTTATTTATGATATAGTCATATATACACATATATTTATTTTAATTTTATTTAATTTCATTATTTTCGGGTAACTTAATCTTTAAAAACTCTTATAAAAAGTTGTTTTAGCACCCTGGAAAAAAAAATTTCATTATATAAATTGAAATTGAGTTGTTAATCTTAAATCAATATATAAAAATAATTAAATCATTTTTCTATGTATTAACATTTTACATAGTTTTATAATAAAAATTTAAATAAATGACTCGATTAATCCGAATCAACTAAACTCAAATGTTTTATGACGGGATAAGATCCATTTTTTTCTAATAAATGTTATTTAGATTGAAGAGATTTATACCATAGATAATTGGTCCAATCCACGAACATCCCAACGTACGTGATGCTATTCGACCCTAACTAATATCTCTAAATTAATTGAGAAAAAAAGATGAGGGAGAGATTGTATTTCCGAGTGATTGAAAAAAAAATATTTTTTTATTGAGAGGCAATAAAGCACGTGAAACGTGGAGCCCGTGTCATCCGGGAACGCTGTCGCGCGTGAGATGATTCGAAAGAAGCAAAGCGCGTGGGATAAACAGTAAAAACATTAATAGCATTTTCAATTTATATTAAATTAATTTGACTTAATCGGATTGCGAAGAATCAATGGTTTTATTAAAAAAATAATAATAATAATAAAATAATAAAATAAAAATGGAATTTTTGAGTGAAATTAGGTATTCGGTCCTTATCCGTTAAAAGCAAAGAAAGTGGGGCCCATCACTTTTTGATTTGATGGGATAATCGAATGTTCCTCTCTTATCCTTTCTTCCCACGACGTTTTATTTATTTATTTATTTTATTTTTATTTTTATTTTTTTAATTTCTCTTTTTACATTTTTCATTTCCGTTCCTTTGTAAACCGTTATAATTAATAATTACTTTTAAAATTAAAAGTCGTCAAAATAAGTTTAACTTGACGTGATTGTACCAATAAGAACTTAGCTCAATTGACATCTACATGTACTGAGAATCAAAAGATCGGAAGTTCAATTTTTCGTCTTCATCTATGTAATTAATGTATTAAAAAAAGTAGAATGAAAAAATTTGTTCATCTAATCTTTTGGTTGATGACATATATATTTTTATAAGTTTAGTTATACTAATGTTGACACATGTTTAGTTTCTTAATTTTATAATTGTGTCTAATAGCTAACATTTACATAACTCAACTGACTAAAATATGCTTTGATCAAGATATTAGAGGTTTGTATATATCCTATTGTCTCTAAATAGTGTGTAGTAAAAAAAAAAAAAAAAAGAAAGAAAAAGGTTTGACTAAGAGTTTTTTTCGCCTTTACAATATTTTATATGTTCATAGTATTCAATTTTATATTTGGTCGATGTGGACTTTTGTATGGTTCATATCATCATATATTCAAATAGTGTGTTGAAGTTTAGAAAAATGTATGACTAAAAGATTTTTTTTGGCTTTTACAAATACATAATAGGTTCTTAAGAATCAATTTTTTGTATTTAGTTGATATGAATTTTCAATTCTTCACATAATTTACATCCTCCCGTCTCTAAATAATGTAGCGAAGTAAAAAAAAGTGTGACAAATAGATTTTTTTTGCTTCTATAAAATACTTAATAGATTTATAAAATTTCAATTTTGTATTTAATCAATATAAAACCTTCACATCCTCCGTATCCTCTTATCTTTAAATAGTGTATTGAAGTTAAAAAAAAAAAGTATAAGTAGTTAATCAAATATAATCAAATATAAATTTCAATCTTATGTCAAATAAATCATTTATTTATTAATTTCTTTTAAAGGTTTATGAATCTATTAAAAAAACATAAAAGAGAAAAAAAAATCTATTAGGAATAATATTCAATTTTATATTTAACATGTTTGTAAATTAAAAAAGAGAAAAAAGTCGAATAGGTCTTAAACTATTTTTAAAAAAGTGTACTCAAGTTTTAGAAATATAATTTATATTTTTAACAATCAAATTTATAATTTGACGAAGTTTATATATTTAGTTTAATTAACACATGGGTTGTATTTTTTTAAAAGTAGAACAAAAAGAATTCCAAGTATATATAGTGGTTGGTGATTGTGACATAAAAAGAAAGCTTTTCAAATTCTTTACGTGCAATTTTTGGCTACTCTTTCCTTGGTTGATCAAATCCATTTTGTATTTCTTAATACTATATATTTGAGAGTGATTTTATACATTAGGTTAAATTATAAGTTTAGTCTATAAATATAAATAATTTATATTTATATTTAGTTAGTTTATAAATTTTAAAAAAATATATTTAATAAGTTCGAGTTTAATAATCATGTCAACCGAACAGACAATTTGGCCCTTTAGCATATGTAATCTTTTGGGGAATGTGCACTCATAAAGTTTTTCATCGGGATATTGAATTTGGCTTAATTTGTCATTTTAGTACAAACAATTGACTCAAGTGTAAGGTATGAAGAGGAGCCTAGTGAGCTGATATTTATCATATTTGGAGAGAGCATAACCTGTAACGACCAAACTCCCTAGGATTTAAACTAGATTGTTACTATAGACATGCGTGCATACAATTCAAATTGACATATTTTCATTACTTAATAAAACCAAATAAATAATTAACTTTATTGAAACTAAATAACTTAAATTCATTTAGCAGGATATCTTTAAAATCATAAAACAAAACTAGAAAATTCTTTTAAAAAGTCTAAAGCGCAAATACCAAGACTTCGAGTTCAAACATCAAAACTAGAAATTTTAAAACATAAAATCCTAAAAACATGAGCGGAAGCATATGATTGGTCCCAGTGGCTCGATCACAGATTTCCCTTGTTAGTTGCCGGCGTGTTCTTACCCCTACCTGAAAAGTAAACACGAGAAAGAATGAGTATACTCAGTAAGTAACCCCACTATCGGGGTCAGGCTAAGTATCTATGTCCTTTAGATGCCACTCTCTAGTGGGACGTGCATAAACCTCTACTTTCTATGGGATGGCTAACTAGTGGTTAGTTGAAACCATTCTACCGTAGATTAGGTGTACCCAAAAACCTCTGGTGAATCCTGAAGGAGATACAAATCTCTGGTGAAGTCCTGAAGGAGATCACATCCTCTAGTGAATTCCGAAGGAAACCCAAACCTCTAGTGAAATTCCGAAGGAGATCACCACCTCTGATGAATCCCGAAGGAAACACAAACCTCTTGTGAAATCCCGAAGGAGATCACCACCTCTGATGGGTGTCTAATTACGGGTAAGGATAACTATCACAATCATAAACATAACATGCATCACAAAACATAATCCCACAAATATGCAAATATATATCATCATGCTCAATGTTCATATGGCAAATCATATAAACAAAATAATTTAGTTCATGCTTGCATTCATATCATGCTTCAGAACACAATGAAGATCAGTCCTATTTATCCTCAGGCATCTTGATGCAAACAATCTTGGAATTCTCAAAATTAATCTTAAATTTATCGCCTAGCACAAATGAGGTCTCCAGTAGTAAAATTACTTACCGAAAATGTGACTTGGTCCAAAATTAGTCAATTAAATTGAAGTATAGACCCAAATTCTCCTCAAATTAAATTAAATTACAACTTTACATTGAAGCAAATTTTAAAAATTGAATTATCCTTGCACAATAATTCAATTTAACTTCGAAATTAAAAATAACTCTGAAATATTTTAAGATAAATAAATTTAAATTACTAAAAAAATTGGGATGTCACATTCTTCCCTCCTTAAGAAACTTTCGTCCTTGGAAGTTTATTCCTGAAAAAGCTCTAGTACTGGGCTCTCATCTCATTTTCTCGTTCCATGTTGCCTTCTTGAACTGGTGATTCTGTCACAAAACTTTCACTAGAGTTATCTCACTCTTGCGTAAAGTCTTAACCTCCCTGGCAAGAATTGAACAGGCTTCTCCTCTTAACTTAAGCTTTCATTCAATTGTAATGGTTCAAAGTGCACCACATGGACGAATCTGTCACATAATTCCTCAACATCGAGACATGAAAACATTGTGAACTGAAGATAGAGATGGTGGCAATGCCAACCGGTAAGTTACAGGGTCAATTCGTTCCAAGACCTCAAAGGCCCAATAAATCGTGGACTTAGCTTCCTTTTTTCTTTTCTTCAAGACTTAGATACATCCTTTCTTAGGTGCAACCTTCAGGAACACCTTGTTACCAGTTTTTATAACTTTTTTAGTGTCTCTTACATCTCTAATATTGCTGTTAACATTTTTGTCTATTATGGCCTATTTTGTTGCGTGTCTATATATGGGTCTGTATTGCCTCATTCGTCGTTTGACCTAGCTTTAGATCCTAACAACTCCTCTCACTAACCGCATCCCAACATATAGAAGTCATGCAACTTTTCCATATACGGCATCAAATGGCTCGTACATGCCAATGGTAGTATAAAGCCTGATAATGTTACTAATGCAAATTCCATAAAAATTCTATATCATCATGCTCAATGTTCATATGGCAAATCATATAAACAAAATAATTTAGTTCATGCTTGCATTCATATCATGCTTCAGAACACAATGAAGATCAGCCTATTTATCCTCATGCATCTTGATGCAAACAATCTTGGAATTCTCAAAATTAATCTTAAATTTATCGCCTAGCACAAATGCGGTTCCAGTAGTAAGATTACTTACCGAAAATGTGACTTGGTCCAAAATTAGTTCCAAATTAAAATTGAAGTATAGCCCAAATTCTCCGCAAATTAAATTTAAATTATGACTTCTACATCGAAGAAAATTTTAAAATTGAATTATCCTTGTACAATAATTCAATTTAACTTCGAAATTAAAAATAACTCCGAAATATTTTAAGATAGATAAATTTAAATTACCTAAAAAAAAAAAATGGGATGTCACATTCTTCCCTCTTCAAGAAACTTTTGTCCTTGGAAGTTTATTTCTGAAAAAGCTCTAGGTACTGGGCTCTCATCTCATCCTCTCGTTCCATGTTGCCTTCTTGAACAGATGATTCTGTCACAAAAATTTCACTAGAGTTATCTCACTCTTGCGTAAAGTCTTAACCTCCCTGGCAAGAATTTGAACAGGCTTCTCCTCTTAACTTAAGCTTTCATTCAATTGTAATGGTTCAAAGTGCACCACATGGGACGAATCTGTCACATAATTCCTCAACATCGAGACATGAAAAACATTGTGAACTGAAGATAGAGATGGTGGCAATGCCAACCGGTAAGTTACAGGGTCAATTCGTTCCAAGACCTCAAAAGGCCCAATAAATCGTGGACTTAGCTTCCCTTTTCTTCCAAACCTTAGAACACCTTTCTTAGGTGCAACCTTCAGGAACACCTTGTTACCAGTTTAAAACTTTAGGTCTTTACGCCTAACATTGACGTAACTTTTCTGTCTACTCTGAGCTATTTGCTTGCGTGCTCTAATATTCTGTATTGCCTCATTCGTAGTTTGCACTAGCTTAGATCCTAACAACTTCCTCTCACCAACCGCATCCCAACATATAGAAGTCATGCAACTCTTTCCATATAGGGCATCAAATGGCGACATGCCAATGGTAGCCTGATAACTGTTACTATATGCAAATTCCATCAAATGCAGATGAGAGTCCCAACTCCCTGAAAACTCTAATGCACAAGCGTGCAACATATCCTCCAACATCTAGTTCAGACGCTCTGTCTTACCATCAATCTGTGTGTGAAATGCTATACTAAAATCCAAACGAGTACCCAAAGCTATCTGAAGAATTTTCAAAAAATTAGATGTAAAATGAGGGTCTTTGTCTGACACAATAGACACAGGTACCCCATGCAATCTCACCACCTCTTTCATGTATAACTATGCCCACTTATTCACTGAAAAGGTAGACTTCCCTGGAAAGAAATGTGTTAGCTTAGTGAGCTAGTCTACTACAACCTAAATTACAGTAAAGCCCTTCGCTCTTTGGGACAACCACACAATGAAATCCATAGACACATTCTCCCACTTCCATTCTGGTACACTTAAGGGCTGCAACAAGCCTATTGGTTTATGCCTCGGGGCTTTCACTTGCTGATACACTAAGTACTTATTGATGAACTCTGGTATCTCTCTTTTCATGTCATTCCACTAGTAACAACGCTTTAAATTCTGGTACATCTTGGTGCTACCAGAATGTATCGAAAATGGAGAACTATTTAACTTCCAACAACAATTCGTTCTTAAGGTCACTGTTTGCTGATACATATAAATGTCATTGATAGAGAAGACCATTATCTGCAGATACAAAGAACTCACCACCCTATCCTAACTCCACCTTGCAATCTTTCTCAACCAGGTAAGGATCACTCCGTTGAGCATCAATAATTCTCTATCTCAAGCTCGATTGCACCAAAAACTGTGCCAACTATGCAGTGACTTCTCCCACTATTACAACAATCTCAACCCATTCAAGGTCCTTGCATAGATGATTCTATCTGGTAATCAAGACTGCTGAATGGGCTACCTTCCTACTTAGAGCATTTGCCACGACATATGACTTTTCTGGATGGTACAAAATCTCACAATCATAATCCTTCACTAACTCTAACCACCCGCACCTTCTCATTTTAACTCTTTCTAGGTGAAGAAGTATTTTAAACACTTGTGATCGATAAAAAATTATATCTTCTCTCCATATAAATAATGGCTCCAAATCTTTAAGGAAAAAACTACTGCTACCAATTCGAAATCATGTGTAGGATAGTTCCATTCATGGTTCTTTAACTGATGAGAGGTATAAGCAACTACCTTACCCTGTTGCATTAACACACACCCCAATCCTTTCTTGGAGACGTCACTGTAAATAACGAAACCACTCATTCCATTTGGTACTGTAAGAATTGGAGCAGTGACCAACTTTTGTTTAAGACTCTGAAAACTATCTTCACAAGCCTTACTCTAAACAAAGGAAGCTCATTTTCTAGTCAAGGGAGTGGTGATGCGAGAAAAATACATCATAAATCATCGATAGTAGCATGCTAACCCAGGAAACTGTGCACCTCACTGACTGTGGTTGGATGAGGCCAACTTGTAACTGCCCCAATCTTTGCGGGTCAACAGATACTCCTTCTTTTGACACCATATGTCCTAAAAAGGACACATGCCTCAACCAAAAGTCACATTTAGAAAATTTAACATATAACTTATTCGCCCTTAAAATAAATGCTTCTCGTGTTCTGTCTCTGTCTTGGAATAAACCAAAATATCATCTATGAAAACTATCACAAAAGTGTCAAGGAATTCCTTGAACACCCTATTCATCAGGTCCATAAATATTTTAGGAGATTTCGTCAAGCCGAATGACATTACGATGAACTCATAATGCCTATACCTCGAATGAAAAGCTATCTTGGGTACATCACTATCCTTTATCCTCAACGGACCGAAGATCAATCTTGGAGAACATTGTAGCTCCTTGCAACTGGTCGAACAAGTCACCAATCCTGGAAAATGGATACTTATTTTTTATAGTCACTTTATTCAATTCCTCGTAGACAATGTAGAGACACAACGATCCATCTTTCTTTTTCACAAAATGTACTAGTGCACCCACGGTGACACTAGGGTGGATGAAACCCTTATTCAACAACTCTTGCAACTAAATCTTAAGCGTTTTCAATTATGCTGATGCCATTCTGTATGGAGCTTTCGAGATAGGAACTATCTCTGGCTCTAACTCGATAGCAAAATCTCTCTCTATGTGGTGGTAAACCTGGGAGATCATCTAGAAAAAAACATCAAGGTAATCTCTTACTATTGGCTTTGAAGTCAAGGAAACCTCAGCCTTTCTAGTGTTAACAACATTGGCCAAGATACTCTAGGCACCTTGGTTAAGCAATCTCTTGGTTTTCATAGCTAAAATTACTTTGGGCAGGACCACGGTCCCAACCCCTTTACACTTAAAGCTAATTTCCATAGGTGGGTTAAAAATCACCTCCTTATGGGAGCAATCTATACTAGCATGATTAGCAACTAGCCAATCCATGCCCAATATCACATCAAAATCACGCATGTTCAAAACTATTAAGGTCACGTCTAACGTATGATTTGCTATTTCTACTTGACACACTTTTATCTTTTCAATAGCTAACATGATTTCTCCCGACAGAGTAGAAACTGATAAAACATATTGTATGAGTTATAATTCTAACATGGCATGTTTTACAAATGCTGAAGATGTGAACGAGTAAGATGAACCAGAGTCAAACAAAATCAATGCATAGTGTCCCAAGATTGGGAGCATACCTGTCACAACAATGCCAGACTTCTCGGCCTCCTACCAAGTGGTGGAATACACTCTACCCTGCTGGTTCTGGCGGCTTGAACCATCTTGATTCGAGCTCGTAGGCTGGCCCCTGTTATCAGGTACATTCCTCTTGGGGCACTTCTCCGACATGTACCCTCTCTGGCCACACTAAAAACAAACTCCAGTATCGATCATACATTGTCCTTATGATGTCTACCACACATCAAAGAGACTGGCTTATCCTTCTTAACAGCTACAGATTGGGAGCCCTATTGCCTCCACTGCTGTGGAGTTCTATCTGTGCTCTGACTCTTTTGTGGAGGCTCTGGAGGCCTTTAATCTGCCTTCTTCTTTTGACTTGAAGAGGATTCCGCTCTTTGTGATCTCATGTTCCCCC
The DNA here is from genome assembly GCF_009727055.1 of Benincasa hispida. Classification (NCBI taxonomy): domain Eukaryota; kingdom Viridiplantae; phylum Streptophyta; class Magnoliopsida; order Cucurbitales; family Cucurbitaceae; genus Benincasa; species Benincasa hispida. The sequence goes on from NC_052350.1 coordinate 7,870,204, forward strand.
CTCCTACAATGGAATCTATTGTAGCTACTATATGCAACATTGTCGCATAACTGATGGGTTCATGGACCAGTACATGACCTCTTAGCTCATCCCTCATACCCCGAATGAATCTCTCTATCCTATCCTCCTATGTGGCCACCAATTTGAGAGCAAAATGAGACAGCTTGGTGAATTCTCGTTCGTACTTCGCCACAGACAAGACCCCTTTCTTTAGATTTATAACTCCGCCTACTTATTATACCTCGTGTCGACAGAAAAGTATAGCTCGTAGAACTACTCCTTAAACTGGTTCCAGGTAACCGACCCTTCGCTGGTGTCAATAAAATTCTCAGCCGACTGCCACCAAATCTCAGCATCATCAGTCAACATAAAATACTGCACACTAAAATTTTTGGTCCTTCGAGCATTTCATATAGCGGAAAATAGTCTCAGTGGAGGACATCCACATCTCTGCCTTCGTGTTGGGTGATATGTTCTAAGACTCGCAGTTTGTAAACTTTAAACATATTTCTATTTACAATAAAGATGTTATTGAGATTATTTCAATAAAGTTGTTATTAAACATATACACTTAGATTCCTAAATCCAATAAACTAACGAACCCATGACTATAACATGAATACTTAAACTTTATGTAGAGATATAAAGAAGGATCAAATTTGAATATATAGCCAAAACAGTCTATAAGTATATGGATAAGGTTGGGTACCTTATCTTGGGGATACTATGGATGCGACTCGCTTTGTATATTGATACAAACGATGTGATCCCAAAGTCGTTCACGTGGAGACATGTGAGTGAAAGCATCCTATGCAAAAGATGTTTGTATAAGTCCTGGCCACAAAATAATTACTTTTCTTTATAATGATCGTTTACTGTCAAAATTGACTATTTCAATTTGATGACCTAAGGTGACTCAATCTCAATCCTGAGCTAACTATGAACTCCTGTTTATTCGGAATTATCCTTTAATATGCATAGGTGAAAGTGACTCATTATTGCCTGCTCGATATGCCTTCCATTTTAAGGGTAAGACTGGATAGATAGCTGGGAACATAGTACTGTAAGACGGAATTCACTCCTACCCATCTTAGGGTTAGCAGATAGGTTGTTCCCTTAAATACTGATTTCTGGTCTTGAACAAAGGAGCTTCGCCCTCTCTATGGCTGAATAGGGACTCAGTTTATTGGTGGAACCATAAACCAATTGTTCATTAGAGGATCAGTGGAGATTTAAAGAGCAAGATGTATTTCAGAGGTAAAATGATAATTTTGACCTAGTTGTAAATACGAATGACCTGTGAAGGATCGACTTACTATTTATGGTTAAATTAAGTGGATATAAATATATCTACAGTGAGGAGAGTGCAACTGCTGAGCTATAGTAGAGTGTCTCGGTATTTAACGAATATTGATTAATTCGATTTAAAGAGTTTAGCCAATTAATCTCAAATCATTAAAGCTCACGATTTGTATATCCATTAGGTCCCTCTACTAGCTTGTAAAAGGATCAAGCCTTAAATAGCGTGTTGAGAGAATTTGAAATGTCCAAATTTGGTTTAGGGTTTGGATTATTATATTCGATATAATTAACATTTAATTAACGAATTAAACGATTTTGGAGAGATGAAAATATTTAAATCCGATTTAAATATTAAATTACATGAATAAGGATCCATGTCTGAATTATGTGTTTTATTAATTTAATATTTGATATTAAATTAATTTTGAATCAATTAAGTAGTTTAATTAATTATATATTTGTTTATTTGTTTAAAATTGATTAAATTATGAATTTTCGAAATTCAAATTTAAGCATAATTTAAATTAAATTAGTTATATCAAAATTTAATTTAAATTAAATAAACAAATAAAGGAACTTAAATTATTTTAAATTACATTTAAAAATGAAAATGGGAGTGGGATTATCCCACATATCCCACTTTCATTACACCTAAATACACCAAACTAGTGCCAAATTAAGTGGCAATTGCTAGTGATTTTCATTTTGCATGTTTTTGTCATATAAAAGGGAAGATTTAATTTGATTAAAGGGGTATGTAAAAACAAAATTCTGAAGAAAAATCTATATTCTCCTCAATATTCTCTCCAGTCCATTTCTCATTCTTAATCTCTCTCAATTTCGATTCTAGTAGAGAAGACTCTTGGGGTGGTCTACTTCAAAGATTGAAGAAAAAACTTAAGGAGATTTGAAGCAATCGAGAGGATTCTTCAATGGTTGTTCACTGAAACCCTATTTCTGTTTTCTTGTAGATCTTGCATGTTTCTTCACTAAAATTAATGTAATTAGAGTGTTTAAGATCCAAATCTCTTCCGCATGTTGAATGTCAACTCCATCATTTCGTAGGGTCCGTCAGCGACCCATCAAAGGTAATTATTAGATTCGAAACAAAGAAAAAACAATATATATATTGCCAAAAAAAATGTTTAATGATTTGTAATAAACGAATTTAATACAAAAAGGTCTTATTATACTGGATCAACTTGTAGACTGTCTTTTATGATTGACAAAAAAAAAAAAAGAGTGTTTCGTCTAAATTTTCTTTCTTGCTCTAGAGTGAGATTTTTTTGTAATGCATACTAAAATAATAAAATAAATTTGCAGTTTCTATATTGTCAAAAAAATTTACTTAAAAGCAATGGGTATGTTCATTAACAGTTTCAGTGGATCATCTTATTTCAACAATTGTAACTTCGTGACTTGAAATATTTGAAGTATTTGGCAAGAAATTAAGAACAAAAACAGAAAATTCTATTTAAGTTTTGGATATTTAAATTTTTTATTAACTGATCATTTTGAAAAAATAAGAGCTGATGAATCAGAGGAATTAAATATACTTTATTTATGGAATATACATATCAATATTCATGGATCATATCATTCATCTCACTTCCAATTCCTGGGCTGTATTTCCTGAAATTCCTCAAGTGTTTAGCTTCAAGGGACAAGTCCTGCACATTCTGATTCTGTGAATGGGTCGGTTGCACCTGTACCAATGGTATCGGTTCTTACTAAGTTTGATTTTAAGCTGCATGCTCTGCCACTGTGCTATGGATCAATTATTATATATTCTCCATCAAGGATGATGTAACAATTTCCCTAATTCGTGTTTCCATGCCTCCTCATCAACTTGAGCCCCTGGTGGGTTCAGATCTATCGGAAAATTATGACTTCCACCAACTCCATCTTTTGCACCCCTGACGCGGAAGGGTCCTAGACTTGTGAATCATGCACTTGGGGGTCCTGAACCCTTCTTTTAACCTTCCTTTATACCTTGAATTTAGGTGCCATGACCTAACATGTACCTAAAGGTTAGCTCTCACTGGGTCCCTTAACATAAAACACGTCTACTAAGGTATTACACCAAACTAAATCTCATGCATAACTACTGAAAACTCTTACTTGTAAAACATACCTGATGACGACGAAGAATCCGTTACTGGGCCACAGGGACTATCTAGACTTACATAGTAAGTCAGCCTTCAGAACCCAAAACATGAGCTCTGATACCAACTGTAACGACTCGACTCCCTAATGTCGAGGTTGATGCCCTAAATCTTGTAAGGTCCCATAGTTTGTAATTGTAATGTACAAACATTTTATTTATGTAATAAAAAATGTGATGTTTTATTTCAAAATTAGTTGCATTAACTACAAACTAATAAGCTAACATCCAGGGTTATCTTGTAGCTTACACATGTATGTAGAGACATACGGGTGGATCAAGTTTAAGTGATAACCTAAATGGTCTGTAGTAGATGGATAAGGTTGGATACCTTATCTTGGTGACACTACGAGTATGACCCGCTTTGTAGATGTTACAAATGTTGAAAAGTGCTATAAATGATCTGATCTTGATCATTCATGTGGAGACATGTGTGCGAGGATATTCTATACAAAGGAGTTTGTATAAAATGAGACCACGAAATGTTTAGTCTCATTATATAACGCCGTTTATAATAGAGACTTACACTTCACCAGGATGACCATAGGTAACATGACCTGAATCCTGAGTGAGTTGTGAACTCTTGCCTATGAGGGCAATCCTTTGATTTGTATGGGTGAGAGTGACTAGATCATCGACTCAACAAGCCTACCATTTTAGGGACTCGTCTGATTAGAGAGCTGAGAACACGACTGCACAAGAAGGAATTCACTCCTTCCCCAATGTCGAGGCAAGTAGATAAATTGCTCCCTTAAGGATTGATTTCGAGACTTGAATGATATGGCGCCACACCCTTTCTTGGCCTGAGAGGGGTTTAGTCATAATTGGACTATGATTTATTCTTCACTAGAGAGATCAGTGGTACTTAAGAAGTTAGATGTAACTACAGGGGCAAAATGATAATTTTGGCCTAGCTGTACTTACGAGCAATCTGTGAAAGGTCATTGTACTCTTGATTAGTTATATCCAATGGACACAAAAATATATCTGTAGTGCGAAGAGTGCAGCTATCGGTCTTTAGTAGAGTGCCTGACAGTTAATGGATGGTGAATAATTTAATTAAAGAGTTTAATTAATTATTCACGTACTGTTAGAGCTTCAAGCTATAAGTCTATGAGGTCCTCTCGGTAGCTCAACGGGAATAAATGAGAATTAGTTTTTAGATTAATTTGGATTATTCAAATTATTTGAGAGAATTAATTATATGTGATATAATTAATTAATTTAATTATATATGATATAATTACTATAATGTATTTGATACATTGTATTAAGTATTTATGAGAGAGGATATATTTGAATATGATTCAAATATTAATTATATGAATTGAATTCATATAGTTGAATTTAATGTAAATGTGATTTATATTAAAAGCCATTTGTGAGAGAGAATTAAAATTATAGATTATATTGTATTTGATGCAATATAAAAACTACATATATATATATATATAAGTTTATGATTTATTAAAATCAAATTAAAGGGAGGGAAATAACTTCCCTTCCCTTAATTCTCTCCACATCACGTAAGTGGGAGGTTGAGGTTCCTGATATTCTTCTTCTTCCTCCTGTAAAAAAAAAAAAAAAAGACACTGAATAGTTCTGTGAAAGACAGAGCAAGCGAACGACTAAGATGGGAGACGGGCGACTTCAAATCTGGCAGCGGCGGACTCGACTCGTTAGACGATTGGCTGACATGCAGACGAACGACGAAGCACGACTGAAGAAGTTAGCAGCTGGGCTGCGAACTCCGATCAATGGTGAGGGATGTTAGCAGCGTGACTAGGGCTTCAGCGGCTGGTGTGTGACGAGAAAACTCAGGGGGGGGGGGGGTTGCACGTGTTCCACGAAGAAGAAATGGAATCACTCTACTTTTTCTTTTTCACACACACAGAATTATCCCTGCACAATAATTCAATAAATTTTAAAACTGAATTATCTCTACACAATAATTCAATTTAACTTCAAAATTCAAAATAACTCCCAAACATTTTAAGATAAATAAATTTAAATTATCTAAAAAAAATTAGGATGTCACATAACCTTTGTGTCCATGAGCTACCTGTGTGCCGTCACCTGGTTGTGTAGCCTAATATTTTCTTTTATCGTTCGAAATCACATGAGACTTGTGTTGGTAGGATTTATAGTAGTTTTCCCCCTTGGGATATGTTATTAAGTTAGGGTGAGAGTGCCTTGTCTTTTAGCACTTCCATTTGTGGTTTGTTCATACCTTGATGACTTCATACTATGAAGTCTAGTTTTCTTTATTATAATCTAATACATTTGCAAAGAAAGAAAAAAAATGGTGTCCAAGAGGTCTTTCAGACTAATAGTTCCTTAACTTATCAAACATTTTTTCACGAACTAATGAAATAAAAAATAAAAAAATTTAGGGGTCTATTAAATATTTTTAAAGTTTAAATCTTGAAATACATAAAATTGAAAGTTCAGAAATCAAATCTTTTAGCGTTCAGATACCATTTAGACATAAACATGAAAATACAACCAACCTATTGTAAAACCAATATAAAATTTTAAAAATTAATCTTTAGTAAAATACGAAAATATCAAATTACTATACGGTAATTTCATATTTTTATAAAAAAGCAAGTCGTCTGAATTAGTAATCATGATATATGAAATGCTCTAAATTATTTTTATTAATATATAATTGAAAATTTTATATTCACATGTAAGAGAAATTTTTTTCTAAAAAAAAAGAGATTAAAGGGAACTAAGGGCATTATTACGGATATAACAATTCAATATTAGAGCTATAATAAGGTTTCAAATATGGGTTTAACCCGACCCATATTTGAAGAGACGTGTGGGCCAAAATATTTGGGCCGGCCTTGAATCAACCAACCTAATTGCTGACTTGTTGTAGGCAACTTTATCGTAAGAAATTTAGATTTTATTATTATTTTGTTTTGAAACTATGAAGTTTAGACTTTTATAATATATAATAATATCAGGGCTTTAATTTCATAGTAATATTTTAAATTTTAATATCAGGGTTTAAACATGGGTTTGTTGGGACCATGCCATTGGGCTACAAAACACCATGTTTGGGGTGTGCAATATGGCCTAGCCCGACCACACTCTGGTTTGTCATGCCTCGATCCACCACACTTGGCCATTGACCTCGATAGAGCACACTAGATTTGAATGTAGCTCAGCGAACCATGGTCAGTGCATACTACCATGCTTAAGCAATCATGTCCTGATAGGCAACTCTTTGGTTCTCCAAGACCTAGGGTTGAGCTCATGTGACCGACTACTTACTGGGTCAATTAGTTGGTCATGCTCAAGGATGACTCAACCCAAGGCTCTTCCCAACATAAAGAGTCAAGACCAAAATCTTAATATAGATAGAAAAATGGGTAAATAATAGGGACTTCAAAATTATTCAAGGAACTTCTTTGGAAGCAATTTGTGGTCGTCTGATCTTACATTTTGTCCAAGATTAAATTATGGCAATTAGATCTTTAACTTTGTTCAAGACTAATTTGTGATTTTCTGATCCTTTAAATTGATTAAGGACAATTTGGAGCCATTCAATTTGCTTGATGGTAAAGTTTATGTGGACTATAAATAAATGATTATTTATTGTTTGCAAAATTGATTCCAAAATCCAAATTAAGTGAATTGTGAGATAAAATAGGGTTTCTAGCCATCGTCGCGCCACTCCTCTGACGGCCAGACGTGGTCGCCCGTCGCCGATCTGTTGGTTTTGGATAAGATCTTGGTATTGGTAAGTACTTAGGATGATAAAAGTTTTCAAGAGTAACTAGATTGACTGTGATTGCTGTGAATTTAGGGTAAAATCCTTAATGTGGTCTATGTTTAATGTGGAGTTCCCAATTGAAGATTGAAGTGGTGTTGGTTCAAGCCATATTTTAGATAAGAATTTATTTGAAACTTTTAAAGTTAATTACGTAATTTGTCCCAAAATACGTGATTAAATTGGTTTTAGTTCTAGGCCTAATTTAAAGACTTTTTAGGTAAAGAGAGGATAAATTTGCTTGAAGAGTAATTGGGCGTGACACTGAGATAACTAATCTTACTACTGGACCTGCCTCTGAACCAGGAAACATAGATAATTTGACAATGTTTGATTTTTACAAATCATATCGAGGAGCATGATATGTTATGTTAATAAAGCAAATTTTAGGAGCATGATGTCATTTGTTTGTGATTGATATGAATATGTGTGAGGTCCTAAGATATGTACTATGTTTTTATATTGTGAATATTTTTTTTATGCTATGATAAATTCCATGTTATGAAAGTGTCGGTTACCCTCCTAACACCATTATATTATACCTCCGTGAAACGAGGGGTCTACAACTACATCATAACTCCGTGATCTGACGAGTTCACAACTATATTACAGCTCCGTAAACCGACAAGTTCACAACTATATTACAACTCCATGAATCGATGGGTTCATAACTATTATGTTACAGCTCTGTGGACCGACGGATTCACACCATAATACAGCTCTGTGTTAGCACGGGCTAAACCGTTTACTAGATGACCACCTAAGAGTGGTTAAAAATTTGTGTGCCCCACTTGCATGTGTGCATTTATTGGACATAAATGCACAACTTGACCTTAGTAGTGAGGTTACATACTGAGTTTTATACTCACAATTTCTTATGTTATATTTTCAGGTAAGGGCAAAAATAAGCTGGTGAACGATAGGAGGAATCCGTGAGCTGTGCCATTGGAGCTTGTTTCCAATGCTTCTGCTCAGTTTTCATGTCTTCTATTTTTTTAAAGTTTTAAGCTAGATCTTGAATGTTAAAACAATTATTTTGAATTTTGAATTTATTGTTTTTCTTTTTTTCTTTTCTTTTTTAACGAATGTTTTTAGGAGACCCTGAGTAATAGATCTTGGTTTGATTTAATTACTCATTTTATAAGTAGCTTCGAGGCTATCATCTTTGTTTTAAATGAAGTTATGCACTATAGGCATATTGTTACCATTTTAAATATGCATTCATGAGATAATGATCCTAATAGAGTCCTTGAAAAGTCGGGCCATTACACATCGACAAAAGTAAGGATGATTGTTTCGTGGAGGCCACCTATTTGCACGTCGTCTATTAGCGTGACGAATATTTCCATTGTCATGATAAGGATGCTAACGAATGATGTTGGCCCGAACGACCCTAATAGGTCGATGGGGACGAGGAACATCAGCAACCTCTAGAAGGTCATGATATTCTAAATGATGAAGTTCCCTGGTGCTTGTGAATAACGTACATCTTTAGATGGGCTTCACTTGCGAATCGGTTGTTTCCATGATTAAGAAGTCTACCAAGAATGATATCATGATAATGTAAAAAATACGATAATTAAAAATGTGAGAAATAAGAAAATTAAGTTCACCTGGATCCAAATTTTAAATGTTATATCAGCATATAAAGCTCTTGAAACAAATACCCAGACACCCACCGAAGCAAGACACATTCTTGCTGGAATCTTTATCACTCTTCAAATTTTCAAATTTTTTCAAACCAAATCCTTCGAAGACCCTCAATCTTGATGGACTCTTTCTTCCCATTTGCTCATATTGAATACCAAGTTTCTTTCTTCCCAACCCTGGCTTCACTTGATCCATCAAAAGAGACTTCATTGTTTGATAGGAAGGATTCCGGTTGGAGGAAAAGACGAGTTCTCAAGAAATGAAGTAGTTATCGTGAGAACACAGAGAGGAATAACGATTGAAAATTTGAAATTAATGGATAATGAGTTATTTATAAGGAAAATTATTACTTACTTGTGACCTTTTTACCATGTGAAATTCTTCAAATATCCTCGTTGGGAACCCACTTTACGAGCGAGCCTCTTACAAAATAAATGATCCTTCACATTCCTTCCCACACGAAGTTTTTTCTCGATTTTTCTCTCATCGTCTCCAAGCGTTTCGATCCACTTTCACCTTCATTTCAACCCTGTCTCCACCATTCCAGTAATCTGAAAGGTATGTTACTTTTGCTTGTCGTTGTCTAATTTTTTAGCCATAGCAAAAGGTGTACAATCGTTCAGTATGTGGGTTAGGGTTCGTTTAGTACATGTATATAGATCGCCAATTATCAAGTAAACAGTCGTGCATTTTTAATACTAAATCTCATAGGTTCGATTGTATAACTTTTAATACCAGATCGTATAGATTTTAATACTCGATCTTATAATATTTGAACTTATAACTTTTAATACCCGATCACATAGCTTTTAATACCCGATCGTACATGTTTGTTAGACTTAAGATGGAAAATTCAGTCTTAATTGCGAAATATTTCCTGCTATCGTATCTTGCTTAGTCCACATTGGTAAGGCGGATGCATTGATAGAAAAAAAGCTAACTAAAACACAAATGGGCATGTTTAGGAAAACATGCTTTGGTCCACTATTGGATGTCGACTTTGTATTCAATGGCCAGCTTGTGCACCATTTTCTTTTAAAAAAGGCCACCAATGAGAATCCAGACGTCTAAGCTTCAACATTATGGGGAAGAAGGTAACATTCACATAAGATGATTTTAATTTGGTTGCTGGGTTGTGGCTGATTGAGGAAAGATTTGAAAGGGATACCAGTAGTGGAAGGCTATAACATCTCATCCTTGTACTGAAGGTCGACAAAAAACCAATTCTCTACAAGTATGTTGAGTCTACATTTGAAAAGTTCAAATTTGCGAACGACGAAGATGGCGTGAAGGTTGCATTGATATTATACATAGAAATGGTGATGATGGGAAAAGACAAGAAAACCTAATTCGATTTGAAGAAACTTGGGATCGTCGATGACACCAAAGTCTATTTATGACTGGTCCTCAGTCATATTTAAATGAACATTGGAAAGTCTAAAGAACATTTTGTGCAGGAAAAGGAGACAATCAAGTCCCAAACATGTCATGGTTTACTGCATAAAAGTGATAGGATGAACAAACAAGCAACAAAAGTAAACAGAATCAACAAACACTCTAATTACATTTAATTTGAGTTCTAAAAGCATGCTTAAATAGAAATTTAAGAAGAGGGTTTCTCAAGAACATACCTTTGATGAATTCTCCTAATTCCAAGCTGTTCTTCACATGATTTTAACTCCAATTCTTCAGGGAACCACCAAGAGATCTTCTCTACTATTCTCAACCTTGAATTTGAGTGGTGGAACTCTAAATTGAAGTGAATCTAGTGAAGGATATCAGAAGGTTTCTGGGTAAGATAATGTTCTTCAGCAGAAAACAATCTTTCCGTCAAAATCTCCTCCAAACTCTGAAATTGAAGAGTTTTATGAACTTTCTTCATGCAAGCACCACTGAACAAAGATTATGCCAGCTATAATTGCATGATTTAAGTGGGAAATGTGTGTGTATAGAGAAGGAACAACTGCCACTTCTCTAAATGTGGGAAGATCCCACCAAAAATGAATTTCCAATTCAATTACTTTAATTAATTCTAAAATTAACTAAAACTTAATTTAATTAATTCACAATTAATTAAATCCAAAATTTTCAAAAAACCAAATTCTCAAATTGATTTGAAATTAAAAATTAATTTGATTTTTAATTAAATGGCAAATATTAAATTAATCACACATCTAATTTTAAACATGAATTGTATTCATATTAATATTCAAATCAATATTTAAATATTATCAACTCTCCAATTTCATTTAATTTCGATAAATTAAACGTTAAATAATTATATCGAATATATTTATGCAAATCCTAATTTTTGAATTTGAGCTTATTCAAATTCAAACCCTAAATTCAATTTGAACATTTTCAAATTTAAATACAATTTGTACAATTTAAATTGATATCATTCCAAATTGACTCAATTCATTAATTCAAGGTGTTTATGTTTTATGAGCTAGTAGAGGGACCTTATGGACCTACAGATCATGAGCTCCAACGACTTAAGATTAATTGGCTAAAACTCTATCAGTATCCGTTAACTATCAAGCCACACCACTATAGCTTGATAGTTGCATTCTCCTCACTGTAGATATATTTGTACCCACTTGTTTAACCATAATCAATAAGTCGATCCTTCATAGGTTGTTTGTAATAACGGTTGGGTCAATATGCTGTTTTACCCCCGATATAACATCTTGCTCCTTAAGTTCCACTGATCCTCTAATGAATAATTGGTTTATGATTCAATCACTAAACTGGATCCCATTCGGGCGAATGAGAGGGTTGGGCCCTTATTCAAGACCTGAATTCAGTACTTAAGAGAACAACCTTTCTCCTATCCCTAAATCGGGTAGGCGTGAATTTCTTTTTGAACTCTATATCCCCAGCTATCTACCCGGTCTTACCTCTGAAATGGGAGACTTATTGAGCCGGCGCTATTGAGCCAACTCTCACCTATGCAAATATAAGGATAATCCCGAATTAACAAGAGTTCATAGTTAGCTCAGGATTAAGATCGAGTTACCTAGGTCATCTAAGCAAAATAGTCAGTCTTAAACAGTAACAACATTATAAAGTAAGAGTGACTAATTTCTTGGTCTGATCTTATGCAAACTCATTGCATAAGACGCCCCCACTTCTCATGTCAATATATAAACGAATTAGAATCACTTCGTTTGTAGTAACTTTAAAACAAATTGTAACAACTACAGAGTGGGCCGCATCCGATAGTGTTACCAGGATAAGGTACCCAACCTAATTCGTATACTATAGAATATTTTGGCTATTTACTCAAACTTGATCCATTTTTATGTCTCCACATAAAGTTCAAGTATTCATATAATAGCCATGGATCTTAGTTTATTAGATTTAGACTTTATAAGTGCAATTTGTAGATTCAATAACAACTTTATTGAAGTAATGTTAAATAACATCTTTATTAATAATAGAACATGTTTAACTTTATAAACTGCGAGTTTTAGGACATACAACCCAACAATACTCCCACTTAGACTAAAACTCCAGTGGATAAATATATACAATGTTGAGTATAATGAGAGAATAAAAACAAAAGTATACATACAATAAAATAGGGCATCAGATACTCATAAATTCTCCCACTTGCCCTAGTTATAACTATCTCGTAGTCCTAGTCCTACTAGGTGACCCTTGAACACTTTAGCTGAGAGAGCCTTCGTAAATGGATCAGCTAAGTTGTCTTGTTTGAGGCTATCTGCTTGACGATCACGTCTCCTCTGTGTATAATCTCTCTAATGAGATGCTATTTCCGCTTGATATGCTTTCCACGTTTATGGCTTCTAGGTTCCTTTGAGTTTGCAACCGCTCCATTGTTATCACAATACAGGGTGAGTGGTAGGTGCATATTTGGAACCACTTCCAAATCAGTCAGGAACTTTCTGAGCCATACTGCTTCTTTGGCTACTTCACTTGTAGTTACATACTTAACTTCCATTGTGGAGTCAGCAATACAACTTTGCTTGATACTTCCCCACACTACTGCTCCTCCATTTAGAGTGAATACTAACCCCAGATTTATTTCCTTTAATCTATATCGGTTAAGAAGTTAGAATCAGTGTATCCAATAAAGATCAGATCCTGAGCACCATACACGAGCATATAATTCCTCGTTCTCTGAAGATATTTGAGGATGTTTTTAACGACAGTCCAATGATTATATCCTGGATTGGACTGAAACCTGCTGACTATTCCAACTGCATAGCATATGTTGCGACGAGTACACAATATGCCGTACATTAAACTCCCTACTACTGATGCATATGGAATTTTTTTCATTACCTCAGCCTCTTGAGGTGTCTTAGAACTTTGTTCCTTATATAGATGAATTCAATGTCTGAAAGGCAATATTCCTTTCTTGGAATTTTGCATTTTATATCTAGACAACATCTTGTCTATATAAGATGCTTGAGATAATGTTAAAGTTCTATTTTTGCGATTTCGAACTATTTGGATCCCAAGAACATACTGTGCTTCTCCCAAAACTTTCATTTGGAATCGCATAGAAGCCATCTCTTGATGTCAGTTAGAAATTCTACTTCATTTCCTATGAGTAGAATATTATAAACATATGGAACTAGAAAAGCGACAATTTTGTTAACGATTTTCTTGTAGACACAAGGTTCGTCAACATTTTGGTCAAAGCCATAAGATTTGATCGCATTGTCAAATCTAATATTCTAGGATTAAGACGCTTGTTTCAACCCATAAATAGATCGATTAAGCTTGTAAATATTTTGCTCTTGACTCTGTTCTATAAACCCTTCTGGTTGAAACATGTAGATACTCTCTTCAAGATAGCCATTTAGGAAGGTTGTTTTGACATCCATTTTCTAGATTTCATAATCATAAAATGAAGCTATGGACAAGAGTATTCTAATAGACTTTAGCAGAGCAACCGGAGAGAAGGTTTCTTCATAGTCTACCCCCTCTCTCTAGGTAAACCCTTTTGCCACAAGCCTAGCTTTATAGGTCTTTGCCTTTCCAGCTTACTCTCATTTTCCCTTGTAGATCCACTTACAAATGATGGGTTTTAACCCTTTTGGTTGATCTACAAGATCCCAGACTGAATTGAAGTACATAGACTCCATTTTAAGGTCCATGGCTTTAATCCACTGTTCTTTATCCACATCTTCCACTGCTTGTTTAAAAGATAATGGATCCTCTAAGCCATCCTCGAGTATGATGACTTGAGTTTCAATTAAACCCATGTACCGATCAGACTGTTGCACAACCGTCCCACTACATCGAGGTACTCTCAACTCTTGAGAAGGACGTGGAGTACCAGTTTCATCAACAACTTTTGTTGATGGACCTGCGTATCTACAACTCTTGTTGATGCATTTGTCGTTTCTCTAGTCATTTCATCTATTACTAGCTGACTGCGAGGTTAGTGATTCTTGGTGTGGCCTTCCTCTAGGAAAGTTGCATTTATTGATACAAATACTTTATCTTCATGAGGATCATAAAAATAACCACCTTTTGTCTCTTTAGGGTAGCTTATAAATAGGCATACTTTTGAACGACGTTCCAGTTTCTTAGGATTTTGCACCAACACATGTGCTGGGCATCCTCATATCCTAAAGTGATGTAAACTACCTTTACGTCCTCTCAAGAGCTCGTAAGATGTTTTAGAAACAATTTTCGAGGGAACCATGTTCAAAATATATACTGCAGTCTGAACTGTATAACCCCAACAAGAATTTGGTAACTGAGCATAATTCATCATGGAATGGACTATGTCTAACAAGGTCCTGTTTCTCCTTTCTGCCACACCATTTTGTTGAGGTGTGCCAGGTACTGTGAGTTGAGACTGAATTCTATATTCTATCAAATAGTCCTGGAATTTTAAGTCAATATACTCACCACCTCGATTTGGTCGTAGTGTTTTAAGCTTTTTACCTATTACGAAAATAAGTATCCAATAAATTTAGCAAATTATGAAAATAAGTATCCAATCAATTTAGCAAAAATAAGTAATCAAAGAATCCTAAGTAAACTACTGATTTAGTTTTTGCAACGATACTTCAGAGATTTAGAGAAACAACCACCGAAGGGTGATCAACTACCCTCCCCTGAATTGAGACAATCTCAGCTAATTACTAATACCGGAATAACTCTTATTTCTATAGCTCTTAGCTGCCATTTTTCGATCAAGGATTCATTAACTAGTTTAATTCATCCCATCCCATAAGTGTGACTCTACCATTTTCGGATCCCAGAGGTATGCTTCAATAGACTATGGTAAGGAAAAACAACTGTTGAAGATTAACCTAAGAAACACTATCCATGACTGGAGTTTTCTTTGTTCCGAATCCTATGATCAGATCCTTCGAAGGGATGGTCGCTCTAGGACATTACGCAGGCGGATCATAGGAATCTCATGGTGCAACCTAATGGAGGAGACCATAGGATACATTGACACACGTCCTTCTCCCACTTACTATTTTCCCTATTCACCTTGGTATTGACCCATGCAAATACTTTCTGAAGAGAGTTCGCGCCTAGGGCAAAAAGAAGCTGAGCATGGATTTTACGGTGTGAACTCTTAAGGACATGAGAGCTAAAATTTGATACCATATACCATTTTTCTCCCACTAAAGTATTATACTATTTTAGGGTTTTATTATACTTAGTTAAACTCTGACTAATGAATCTATCTAAGTCCTTAATTTGCTCAATCTAACATTTATATTGAATATTTTAACAATACTTGATTTCATTTATTGAACTTTTTAATAAAATCAATCATCTATTGCATGGTTATAATATTTGCCCAATTCACCTTCCAGGTTGATTCTCAGGTGGAGGTATTTTGTTTCCGTCAGCTTAAATACTCCTGCCTAGATAGATCGATCCTAAGAGAAAGGTCCCTTATGGGCAATTATTTTATAAATTTAATCTTTTAATGGAGTTCATTTTAATCCTATTAAAACAAATTAAAAGATTAACCTATTTTTAATCTCATTAGAAATACTTCCAACATAAGTCTAGGTGAATTAATTTTAAACCATTTAAAAATAATTTGGACCTATGTTTGCATGCAACTCTTGATTATAAATTTTAATCTATCCCATTAACCATATAACACTTATATTTTAATGTTGTATTAAAACCTATTATTTGCATCTAATGACGTCGATCAAATATAACAATTATATTTATCTAAATAGTGTCATGCTTAATGCAAGTTTCATTTTCATTGGAAAAATATAACATTTATATTTGTCATCTATGAAAGTTAGACATACATATTTATCATTCCACCATACATGATACATTATAATATTTATAACATTGTATGATGCATGAACATGCTTAATTAATCATACATCAAAATAATATAACAGTTATATTATGATGCATGGACATGCTAATAAAAATCATGCATCCATAAACTATAACACTTATATTTAATCATGGTGCATGAATATATTTATTCTAAAGTGAGATTTTGAATCTATATAACATACACTATATAATATAAATTCAAACATTAATTTAAACATAACATCCAATGCATAATAAACTAAAATAAATAACAAAAATTGGACCAACTTGGACCGAAAACCTCCGTTTTTCACCAATCTCTTCAGCAACTTTGGCTCCTTGATTGACACGAACTTATAGACTCAATAGCAAAACATAAATGGCAAAAAAAAAAAAAAAAAACAGCCCCTTACATTTTAATCGTATTAAAACGTAAAACTAAATGCCAAAAAATGTAAACATCCAATATTGCAAACCTCACATTCAAAATGCATATTAAAACCCACTTTTCTACATTGATTTTTGTTTTCAAAATATGAAAAAAATAGAAATACAACATTGACTCTAATACCAATCGTAGGGATCGAATCTCGAGCGGAAGCATGATGATACCTTGCATTTGGTTTTTCCATTTAAAAGGAAACAAAAAACAACAAGCATACTAAAACAAAACAAAATAGAATAAACATTATACTAAGCATGCATTATAAAGGAAAAACAAAGGGATGAACGGTTCTTACTTTTGTAGATTCCCAAACTTCTCAAAATTCTTCTTGTTCTTCACACGAAGGTCTTCTTCACGATCACCAATACTACTACAAGAATAATCTTGTTATTATCTAAGATTCCAAAAGTTGGATGAGTGGTCTCCAACACTTGGAAGAGGAAAAGGTAGAAAGATTATAGAGAGAGTGTGAAGAGGAATTTTCTTGGAGGCTAGGTTTATTTTTGCGCAAAAGAATGCTTCCCCTAAATGGGCTAATAGGATGAATTTATATGGAGAAGGGGTAGGTTTACCCCTTCTCCAAGTATTTTCCTTTTCACCCTTGATGCCAATTAATTAAATAACCACTTATTTAATTAATTGGCACATTAATTAAATAATCATATATTAAATCTAATTTAATATATAGTTAATTAATTAAAATATAAATATCACATGTTTATATGCTTTCACCTCTCTAACATTATAATTAATTAAATCTTAAATATTTGAATCTCATTCAAATATTTCTCTCTAACATTATTTGAATTATAGATCACATCCATAATTAATTATATATTAATCACATTAATATACAATTTCCTCAATTGATTTAAATATTTCAAATCATTCCTCATTAGTATCCTTTAGTGAGTTAACAAGAGGATTTGGTGGACTTACAGATCAGAAGCTCCAACGATATGAGATTAATTGGCTAAAATCATTCACCAAATTAATCAATATTGGTTAACTATGGGTATGCTCTACTAAAGACCCACAACTGCACTCTTTTCACTTGCAGATATATTTTTGTGTCCACGTATATAGATCAATAATAGTAAGTTAGTCCTTCACAAGTATTTGTAATACCAACTAGGTTAAATTATCGTTTTACCCTTCAGTAACCTTTGTATTCTTATGTACCAGTGCTCCTCTAATGAACAACCTGTTTATGATCCAACCATTAAATAGAAACCTCTCTTGGGCCAGTGAGAGGGTGTGACCCTTTGTTTAAGTCCTGAAGACACCACTTAAGGAAACACTCATCTACTTACTCTAAGGTCGGGAAGGAGTGAATTCCATTTTGTATTTGAAGGAATTCTTATTCAAAAGTACCTACAAGCAGAAGCAGATCTTTCTAATTCATTGTGACAGAATTTTCATATATACATTAAAATATACTAATATGCATTCATAACGCTAAATTACTGGCATGCTCAAAGGAACAACAGATAAGAGATCGAGAGACCATACCAGTTGAAGACTTATTCTTCATAGCAAATTTCGCTTTCGCTAGAACGGTAAGCTATCGTTCTTAAATCCCAATTGTCTACCTCGAACAGTCTCCACACAAGCAGAAGGAAACAAGGACGACACCACCACTTAGAGCCCTCAGTATTCTCGGAGTGAGAATCCAAAAGGTGGGCTTTGTTCGGATTTGGTAGAGGGGAGAAGGAATGAAGATCGTATACAACGATCAAGCAAGTGGGAGAAAGCTCTTCTATCGTATAGACAAAATGGTTGATCGTTTAGGTGAAGTATACGTTCGTGTAAGAAAAGGTAAGCGATCGTCTAAATGATCGTGTAAGAAAAGCTAAGCGATTGTCTATATGATCGATTAGTAAATATCGGGCACTAAACGATCGCTTAGGAAAAGGTAAACGATCGTTTAGTAAATAGAGCGTGCGGGTGTAAGCGTTAAACGATCGCTCAACACTATTGTATAGGTAAGCGATCGTTCAACACTATCGTATAGGTCTTGATTTTACTAAGCGATGACACAATTCAACATTATGTTCACACATAAAATGCTTAACACATCGTGAGCTATTTAAGCGTCTCAAAGCGATTCTTCAACTTACTCATCCGTTATGAAAAAAAAAGAGACGCCGACCTATTATCCCTTAACCCTCAAATTAATAGACAATGAATATAATCACATTATATTCATAACCTATGGATTAATATCATATATTAATCGTAGTATTTTTCCTCCACTAGATATAATTCATATTTATACCTAATTTACTCTAAATTAATATATCTCATACATAAAGTTAATTACATCATATATAATTGAACTCCCTCTTGTCAATTTGAACATTTCAAACTGACCCAAAAACTGATTCTCAATTTGTATCCAAGCTACTAAGGGGACCTTATAGACCTATGGCTCGAAGCTCCAACGATACGTGAATAACTGACTAAACTCTTTAGCCATGATATCCACCATTAGTTAACTGCCAGGCATTCCACTAAAGATCGACAGTTGAACTCTTCTTACCATAAATATATTTCTATGTCCATTTGATATAACCAATCATTAGTATGACGACCCTTCACAAATGCTCGTAAGTATAATTGGCCAGTTTACCGTTTTGCCCCTATAATTACATCTTACTCCTTAAGTACCACTGATCCCTCTAATGAACAATACAACATAGTCCTACTATGTGTGAACACCTCTCGGGCCATGAGAAGGTGTGTGGCGCCATATCGTTTAAGTCCCGGGATCAGCCCTTGAGAGAGCAATCTATCTACTTACCCCTACATCGGGAAAGAAGTGTACTCCATCTTGTGAAGCTGAGTTCCCAGCTCCCAAATCAGACGAATCCCCAAAGTGGTAGGTTTGAGTCGGCGCTTTGGCCACTTGCACCTATGCAAATCAAAGGACCGCCCTCATTGGCAGGAGTTCCCAACTCACTCAGGATTAAGGTCATGATACCTATGGTCATTCTAGTGAAGTGAAGTCTCTGTCATCAACAGAGTTATATGACGAGATGGTAACACTTCAAAGTCAGGTCTTATACAAACTCTTTGTATAAGACGCCCCCGCTTGCATGTCCCTTACATAAATGGTCAGGATCAGACCATCTGTGACAAGTCACAATAATTGTAACTACTCCACAAAGCGGGCTGCATCCGTAGTGTTACCAGGATAAGGTTTGTCTCTTCTATCCATATACTACAGACCATTTTGGTTGCCACTTAATACATGATCCACTTTTATGTCACTACATACATGCTTAAGTTACATAAAGACAACCAGGGATATTAAGTTTATTGGTTTGTGGTAAAATAAAAACATCTAAATGTGTAAAATCAAGAAGTGAAGTAAATATCATATATATTATACATCACAAGCGATCGTACAAAATTGTTTACAAACTATAGGACACGAGACTTTAGGGCACAAACCCCAAAAATCTCCCACTTGTCCTAAAGAGAAGTGGGGAGTACAAAAACAAGTATAAAATAATAAACTATCGCATAAAAACCCAATACAATAAACTTGCCTTAGTCCAGCCACGGGCGGTCCCGTAGACTCATGCTCTGAAGGTGACCCTCAAATACTGTAGCCGTGAGAGCCTTCATAAATGGATCAACAACATTTTGCTCTGAGACGATCTTCGTGACGATCATGTCTCCTCGATGCACTATCTCACGAATCAGATGATACGTCTCCTTGGAGTTCACCACAGCACCACTATTGTCACAATAGAGGGTGATGGGCCTAGACTTATCTGGAACAATTTCCAGCTCTGTCAAGAACTTCCTGAGCCAGACGACCTCTTTAGCAGCTTTACAAGCCACTATGTACTTGGCCTCCATCGTAGAGTCGGCGATGCACCCCTGCTTAGTGCTCCATCACACTACAGCTCATCCGTTAAGAGTAAAAACTGACCCTAAAGTGGACTTCCGAGAGTCCTTATCAGTTTGAAAGTTAGAATTCATGTATCCAGTAAGGATCAAATCCCTAGATCCATACACGAGCATATAGTCTCTTGTTTTTCGAAGATACTTCAGGATGTTCTTAACTGTAGTCAAGTGACCCTGGCCTGGGTTAGACCAATACCTACTGACTATTCCCAAATAGAACAGATGTTTGGCCTAGTGTAGAGTATCACATACATCAAACTTGCAACGACAGATGCATATTGGACCCGTCTCATCTCCTCAACCTCTTGAGGTGTCTTAATACACATGTCCTTAGA
Source organism: Benincasa hispida (assembly GCF_009727055.1). Classification (NCBI taxonomy): domain Eukaryota; kingdom Viridiplantae; phylum Streptophyta; class Magnoliopsida; order Cucurbitales; family Cucurbitaceae; genus Benincasa; species Benincasa hispida. The sequence goes on from NC_052350.1 coordinate 7,891,101, forward strand.
CAAAGTGACTTCATACCTGAATGGTAGTAGGCCCCTTTTGGAGTCCTACATTGAGTACTTGAGCAAGATTTTATCAATATACGATGCTTGAGACAATGCTAGCACTTTGTTCTTACGATCCCGAAAGATTTGTATACCCATAACAAACTGAGCCCCTCTCAAATTTTTCATTTGGAATTGGGTCGCTAGCCAGTTCTTAACTATAGTCAGTAGACCTACATCATTCCCAATGAGTAATATAACGTCTACATACAACACTAAGAAAGCTACTGAACTGTTGACTATCTTCTTGTAAACACAAGGTTCATCAATGTTTTGGTTAAAGTCATACGATTTGATTGCAACATCGAATCGAATATTCCAAGATCGAGACGCCTGCTTCAACCCATAAATGGATCGATTCAGTTTGCAAACTTTTTGCTCTTGATCTTGGGCAATGAATCATTCGGGTTGCACCATGTCAATGGTCTCCTCAAGATTGCCCTTCAGAAAAGCCGTCTTGATGTCCATTTGCCAGATCTCACAATTATAATAAGCGGCACTGGACAGAAGGATGCAGATCGACTTTAACATGGCAACAGGTGAGAAAGTCTCCTCATAGTAAACTCCCTCCACCTGGGTATAACCCTTTCCTATAAGTCGAGGCTTGAAGGTTTGCATCTTCCCATTAGCACCTCGTTTGCGTTTGTAGATCCATTTAAAACCTATAGGTCTTACCCCATCAGGCTGATCTATAAGATCCCATACCGAGTTGAAGTACATTGACACCATCTCGAGATTCATGGCTTTGACCCATTCATCCCCTCCATTGCCTTTTGATAAGACAACAGATCCTCAATGTCGCCATTTGCCACCATAGCTAGAATTTCTGTGAAACCTAGATAGCGATCAGGCAGGCTCGTAACCCTTCCACTGACGATTCCAACTTCAAAGCATATGAACCAACATGATCAACAACTTTTGTTGATATTTCTATAGCATATTTGGTCATTTTTTGCAATATTAGTTTACTACGAGGTAGATTCTTTTTTATATGATCTTCTTCCAAGAATGTAGCATTTGTCGATACAAATACTTTGTCTTCTTGGGGATCATAGAACAATCCTCCTTTTGTTTCTTTAGGGTATCTTACAAAAATTCATAACTTCGGACATGTTTCCATTTTCTTAGGATTTTGTACCAACACGTGTGTTGGATAGCCCCACATATGTAAATGACGTAAACTAGTTTTGTGTCCTTTCCATAATTGACACAGTGTTTCTGAAACACTTTTTGAAGGAACAACGTTTAGAATAAATACTGCAGTCTATATTTCATACCTCAAAAGGATTGAGGTAACTGAGCATAACTCATAATTGATCGTACCATGTTTAACAAGGTTCGATTTCTTCTTTCTGCAACACCGTTTTGCTGTGGTGTTCTAGGTGCTGTGAGCTGAGATTGAATTCCATGATCTACTAGATAATTTTGGAATATTAAATCCATGTACTAACCACCTCGATCAGATCGAAGTTTTTTTTAATTTTTTTACTTAACAAATTTTCTATCTTGGTCTTAAATTCTTTGAACTTTTCAAGAGTTTCAAACTTGTGACTGATTAAGTAAATGTAGCCATATCTCAGGTAATCATCAATAAAACTGACAAAATACTGATAGCCTCCTCGTGTTTTTACACTCATCGAACCACATAGGTCTAAATGTATAAGTTCAAGAAGCTCTTTAGCACGAAGACCTTTTTTTAGAAAAAGATCTTTTTGTTCATTTTTCCCTCAAGACACGATTCACATGGACGTAAAGAACGATCTTCTAACTGATTTAGATGACCGTTTTTTACTAATCTCTTAATCCTGTTGAGATTAATGTGACCAAGTCTGAGGTGTCAAAGATAGGCGTTAGGAGAGATTTTTCATTTCTTATTTTGAGTCTCAACCATTTTAAACATCTCTATATTTAGAATGGCCTTTGCTTCAGTTGGTTTTAATACGTGCATGTTATTTTACATGATGTATATATTGTTCCTAAACTAAAGAGGAACCTCATTTCTGTAAAGTGTTTATTGTAATATAAATATACTATCTCTTTTAATGTGGATAAAACGTTTATTCATAAAGATGGTGTTTTTATTTGCACAGAAAATCTGAATCGAATTTATATGTGCTAAGGTCGTTAGCCATTACTTCCCTCTATAATACTGAAATGTTCAGAACTGCCGTAACTCAATCAAAACGTTGACGAATTTCTCCAAAAGAAAATTTTCAACTTTGACATCTTCGTTTAGGGCACATTAATCTCAATAGGATTGAGAGATTGGCAAAGAATGGACTTCTAAGTGAGGTAGAAAAAAAATCTTTACTAGTGTGGGAATCTTGCCTTGAGGGTAAGATGACTAAACGACCTTTTACTGGAAAAGGTTATAGAGCCAAGACAAGGAGCCTCTTGAGTTAGTACATTCTAACCTTTGTGGTCCTATGAATGTGCGAGCCTGAGGTGGCTATGAGTATTTTATAGTTTTACTGATGATTACTCAAGGTACGGGTATGTTTATCTTATGCAACGGAAGTCTGAATCCTTTGAACAGTTCAAAGAGTTCAAAGTTGAAGTTGAAAACGCATTAGATAAACGGATTAAAACACTTTGATCGGATCGAGGTGGAGAGTTTTTGGACTCAACATTCCAGGACTATTTGAAAGAACATGAAATCGTTTCCCAACTCTCAGCGTCTGGTACACCTCGGTAGAATAGTGTAGCGAAGAGGAGAAATAGGACCTTGTTAGACATGGTTCACTCGATGATGAGTTATGCTTCCTTACCGGACTCGTTTTGGGGTTTCGCAGTGGAGACTATGGTATATATACTCAACTGTGTTCCCTTCAAGAGTGTTGCCAGAACACCTCTGGAGTTGTGGAACCGATGTAAAGCTGGAAGAGGAACTGTCTTGGTATCTGAAAGAGAAGAAAGCATGGTCGAGGTTATACCCTCTTTGTAGGCTACCTCAAATGTACATGAGGGGGTTATTTTTATGATCCGACGGAAAATAGGGTGTTTTTTTCAACAAACGCTACTTTCCTAGAGGAGAATCATATAAAGGAGCACAGTCCACGAAGCATATTCGTGTTGCGTAAGCTTTCCAATAAAACTACTGAAACTTCAACAAGAATTGTTGAAGAGCCTTCTACATTAGCAAGAGTTATTGATGGGAGTGAATCCATAGGTAATATGACCTCAATCTTGAGTGAATTGGGAACTCCTACTATTGAGGGTGGTCCTTTGATTTGTATGGGTGCGAGTGGCCAGATCGCCGATTCAAACCTACCATTTCGGGGATTCGTCTGATATAGAAGCTGGGAACTCAACTACACAAGATGAAATTCACTCTTTCCCCGAGGCAGGGGTAAGTAGATAGATAGCTTTTTTAAAGGCTGAATCCAGGGCTTGAACGATGTGGCGCCACACACATTCTCTTGGCATGAGAGGTGTTCACACATAGTAGGACTATGTTGTATTGTTCATTAGAGGAATCAGTGGTACTTAAGGAGTGAGATGTAACTATAGGGGCAAAACGGTAATTTAGCCTAGCTATACTTACAAGCATCTGTGAAGGTTCATCGTACTCATGATTGGTTATATTCGATGGACACAAAAATATATATGTGGTAAGAAGAGTTCAACTGTTGGTCTTTAGTGGAATGCCTGACAGTTAATGGATGGTGGATGTCGTGGCTAAAGAGTTTAGTCAGCTATTCACGGACCGTTAAAGCTTCGAGCCATAGGTTCATTAGGTCCCCTAGATAGCTTGGAGAAAGTCGAGAACCAGTGTTTGGGTTAATTTGAAATGTTCAAATTGACAAGAGGAAGTTCGATTATATATGATATAATTGGATTGGTTAATTATATATGATATAATTGGCTAAATGTATGAGATACATTATTTTGGAGGAAATTAGAGTTTAATGGATGATGATCAAAAGTGTTAAAATATCTAAGGTAAAAGTTACTCTTGAGCAAACCTAAAAGTCACTTAGTTAAAATCCTTAGCCGTGTTGTTTCTAAGTAAAATAAACCATAGGTTATAAAATACTCAGTGGGAGGATAGTTGCACTCTCCTCACTGTAGATATATTTCTGTCCATATAAATTATAATCAGTAAGTCGATCCTTCCCAGGTCGTTCGTAATCACAGTTGGGTCAAGATTACCGTTTTACCCCTGTGAATATATCTTGTTCCTTAAGTTCCCACTGACCCTCTAATCACAGTCGATCCTTCACAAGTCGTTCATGGTCCAGTCTATATGCCTCCACTCACATGTCTCTACATGAATGATCTATACATCACATTATTTGTATTACCTATACAAAATGGGCCGCATCCAATAGTGTTACCAGGATGAGATACCCAATTTCATCCATATACTAATAGACCATTTAGGCTATATACTATTAACTTGATCCTATTTATGTCACCACATAAAGCTAAAGTATTCAAACTATAACCATGGATATGTTTATTGGATTTTCATAATAGAACGCAAAAATCAACAACTTTATTGAATAAAATACTCAATAATATTTTATTGATAAATAGAATGTTTAACACAAACTGCGAGTTCTAGGACATTCCCAACACTGAGGATATAGGGTGCAAGAAGGAATTCATTTCTACTCGCTTTTTGGAATAGTAGAGAAGTTGTTCCCTTAAGTGCTGATTTCGGGTCTTGAACAAGGGGCTCCACCCTCTCATTGGGCTGTGAGGGACTCGATTTAGTGATTGAATCACAAATTAATTGTTCATTAGAGGATCAGTGGGACTTAAGGAGTAAGATGTAATCTTGGGGGTAAAACAACTTTTGACCTAGCTGTTATTACGAATAACCTGTGAAGGGTTAACTTACTAATCACGGTTATATCGAGTGGACATAATATATCTACATTGAGAGGAGTGCAACTATTAGGCTTTAGTGGAGTGACCTGGTAGTTAACGGATGGTGGTTAATTAGGTTAAAGAGTTTAGCCGGTTAATCTCGGATCGTTGGAGCCCATGATTTGTAGGTCCATGAGGTCCCCCTACTAGCTCATATCAGATTAAACCTTAGAACAGTGTGACAATCAAATTTGAACTGTTCAAGTTCGATTTTTGGAGCAAAATGTTAAATATATACAATATATTTAACCTAATGTTTAATTGTGAATTAAACATAAATAGAGAGAAAATAGGAGATATTTAAGTAAGATTTAAATATCAAGATTATGAATAGGGATTCATATTGATCGGGCTTAGTATTTGATTTAATATTAAATTAAATTAATTAAATTACTTAATTACTTAATTAATTATTTAATATTAATTTAATTTTAAAATTAATTTTGAAATTAAAATAAATTGGTCAAAATTGCTTTAAAATTCAAAATTGTTGACTAGGTAAAACATGCAATGAAGTCAAATTATTGACTTTTGACTTTGAGAATCAAACTTTGACCTTTGACCAAGTTAGTGGAAAGATCCAATAATTGTGAGTGGGAAATGCCAACATTTGCATTACTAAGTGTTATCTTCCATTTGCCCCACTAATCCCACTTTGAGTTAGTAGATTTTTTAGTGTCAAATTCTCATCAAAATCAAAGTTGCATGTTTTACATGAAATGGTCTTTAAAAGGAAGAGTTTAATCAATTTTAAAACTCTTGGCCAAGTGGAAATTTATGAGATTATGTGATAATCTCATAATTATTTCTATCAAATACTTAACATTTTTTTCTCCAAATTAGTCACTCATCGGATCCACCATCCTGTTTTAAGGCCAAAGAATAGTTAGGAAGACTCTCGTGGTGGTCCTGTTCGCGAGGAGATTAGAGCTTTTTTTTTTTTTTTTTTTTTTTGGAGAAGATTCAAGTCTACAAAGGTTATATTTCTTCTATCCTTATTTACTTGTTTTAATTGCATGCTTATTGTTCAAAATTACCCAAATTAGAATACTTTAGATCCGTTTTTCCTTCTGCTACGTATGTGTTCGTTTCATCATATAATATCGATTGCATAATCAGAAACGATGTTTGTGCATACAATTGCATCTGTCCGATGAACTTAGAACCAACCCTGTAGCCACTCACATATGTGTTCCAACAATTTTGTGATGGGGAGTTCTTAGACATCCTTTAGTACTCCATTAAGGCGTTCTGCTATGTTTGTGGTCATCTTGTCATGCTTACAATGGACTTGATAGACTCTTGCTTACCGTTGTACTCAAATTTCTTCAAGATATCTCATCACACTAGGATATTGTTGGAGCTTGACCCAATATATTTCAAAATCGGACATCTTATTTGCTTTCGCTACAAAATAGAAATGTGGGATTATATCCTTGTGTTTGAGTTGGGTCATCAAGTCATTCTAACTGTGATATATGCATAGGTCATGAAATGTCTCAAGAAATACAGATGCGATCACTTTTTCGATTAAGATATGACGTTCAGATATAATGACTAATCCTAGAAGTTCTCTGATCGAAGCCTTCAAATTAGTCATGAACCAGTTCCAAGATGCATCATTCTCACCATCCACGATATTGAATGCAATTGGGTAGATGTTGTTGTTACCATCGATGCACGTTATTATTAATAGCATATCATACAAAGATGTGATGTAACATCATTGATCTGCAATACACCAATTATAATAATCGAAACAAAAATGTGTGTGGTAAACGATCGCCTACAAAAGGGTATACGGTCGTATATACATTGGTACACAATCTAGTATCTGATGATATACGATCGTATATACAATGGTACACAATTTAGTATCTATTGATACATAATCATATATGCGGTGGTAAATGATCGTGCATCTAATGATATACGATTGCATATACAATGGTACATGGTTGCATACATAATAGTGAACAAACTTCTACAACATACATTGAATAACAAAGATTTAAAAGATTGGTTAACATTTACAGTATTCGTTTTTGGGTATGTAGAATGATCTTCTTCAAAGAATCTTCACTCTAGACCCATAAAATAAATTGAATGAATTTGAGCGCGATCTGTGTTTGACTGAAAGTGATAGAGCAATGGAAAAATTGATAGTGTTCGACTGAAACTGAAGAGTTGAAAATGATATTCCATTAGTTGTCCCATGGTTAAGATCTAGTAATATTGAATTCTAATGGTACAATGTTGGTTGAGATAAATGGTTGCATTCAATTTTGGCTTATTCAATCGCGGGAAAGGAAAGATCAAATGATGAATAAGAATAAATGGAGAGTAGCATTTAAAAATGGGGTAAAAATGGTATTTCACATGTGGAAAAGATCAATCAGAAAGAAGTTTTTAGGAATAGGCTAGTCATAGAAAAGTTGTTGGCTTTTAGGTCATTTTATGAGAATTTTCAAAAATATCCCTAAACTTTCAAAAATTTCAAAAATGCCCTTAAACTTTCAAATTGAGTTAAACAAATACCCTTATTGTGTTAATTTTAGATGGAAACTATTAAAGTTTTGTTTAAAAAAATACCCCTAAAATTTTAAAAAGTTTAAAAAATACCCTTAAATTTGAAAAAGTTAAAAAATGCCTCGCGATTAGTATTTGAACATAAGTCCTTAATATTTTATTGTGAAAAATAACTCTAATTTTTTATTTTTTATTTATTTTTTTATTTATTTTATAAAATAGTCCTACTATATACGATGATAAATTTGTTGTTCGAAATGACATGGGACTTTTGTTAAGAGGACACAGTAGTTTTTCCCATTAGGATTTGTTTTTCTAAGTTAGGGTGTGAGGCAAGCGTTTTATTTTCTTGTCTTTTAATACTTAAATTTCTACCTTGATTTTAGGCTATGAAGTCCAATTCTCTCTTCATTACAATCTAATACCTTTGTTTGAAAAAAAAATTACATCCAATAGGACGTCTTTGAGACTAGTAGTTCCTCAACCTACCTTACATGAATCTATTAACCATAAAACTTAAATTTTAGAAGTCTATTAGATATTTTTAAAATTAACCTATAACACATACAGTTGAAAGTTTAAAAACCTATTAGGATCTTTTTACGTTAAAATACCTTTTAGACGTAAACATGGAAGTTCAAAGAACTTAATTATAATACAAATATAAAATTTTAAAATTTATATATCTATATAAGAAAATATCAAAATATTCTATGGTAGTTTAATTATATTATATTATTTTTTATAAGCAAGGTAGTTTCATATTTTTATAAAAACAGCAAGTTGTCGGAATTTGTGACCATGATCTATGAGATACCATAGATTATTCTTATTTTTATTTTTAATATATATTTGAACCTTTTATGTTCACATGTAAGAGATAAATTAAGGGAAAATAAATTGATGAACTAAGGGCACTCTTTAGCAATTAAATATTGGCGCTACAAAAAGATCTAAAGATGGTTAAATGGGCTTGACCCGACCCAATTTTGAATAGACACGTGGGCCAAAATATTTGGATCGGCCCTGAACCAACCTAATTGTTGATTTGTCCAAGGCTTTATCATATGAAATTGAGAAAAATGGTTAAATGGAATGATTTGTTTTTCCCATTTTATCCCTAAGAAAATTCCATGCCAACATCTCCAAAAATCTTGCTAATTATGAAACTTAATCTTCAAATATCTTGGTCCGAGATTTTTTATTTGTTGCTCTAAGTGACTTGAGACTTCTCATGTGGAATCCTAAGCAACCTCTTCTTTTTGTGACCTTTCCTTTTAGTCGTGTATCCCATTTTGCCTTTTTGTTTGATTAGTTGTTTTTGTTGTAGTTTTTTTTTTTATTTTTTTTGTTTATTTTGGTATCGATGAAAAAAATGTTTCAAAGATTGCTTTATGGTTTTTTTTATGAAAGACAAAAATTGCTACAAAGATGGGAGAGAATTGTGGTGAGAGGTTCTCCACCAAATATGAGCGTACTCGTATGGTAAATGCCACATATACTAATAATACAAAAGCTCAATCAATAGCTCTATCCGCACGCTTGTAGCTTCTCGAAATTGTTAGAAATGAAATGTACTAAAGGTATGTTTGCAAATGATTTGGAAATAGTTAAAATTATTTTTTTTCACAATTACTAAAAATATATTCTTTACTTATTCAAAACCAATTTTGATGTTATGAAAAATACATTAAAAATATAAAATAAATATTAAATTAATTTTGAGTGATTAAAGATATATTTCAAAGAATTACAAAGACATATTTTTTGTCACACTCTCTCCCAGATTATCTTCTAAATCCGAGAAGGGATGTAAAGACAACAATCGTCAACCCTCTTATGATAACTACGGTCCAACATGTTCTTGTGAACCTATCTCTTTAGTACTTGTTAAACCTGATTAGCAGTTTATAATCTCAACAACCTACCATAGTCTTATCATCATTTCCACTATATATATATACACTGCAAAATAGTTTCCAAACCAATATATATTAATAGATTCTGGAAACTTAAGTTTAATACAATAACAGTTCCACATAAGTTCTACCCTTTTTTACATGACATGTACAGATAAACCTAGGGTCTAAACATAGCAAAGTGAACCATCTAAACTTCAAAATGCTTGAAAGATCCTGAGTAGTAACTGAGTGGCAAATCTTCTAGGCTTTGGGATGTTGACCGCTACCTAGAGAAAGAAAATATTTAAAAGAATGAGCTTAAAATGCCTAGTGAGTGACTATTTTAAGAAACATGCTTTCATATAAGAATAACATATTCGTGCTTTTCATAAAGCATTTATAATTCCATTTATAGGGTTTAAGATTAAAGCTGGAAAAGTGAAAACATGGCATATAAAAAAAATCATGAAATGAAACTCATCATCATTTCCTGAAAAGCACCTCTACTCCTCTGCCTAAGCATGTGGGAGAGCCCTTTTATTTAATCCCTAATAACCTTAGTTGAGAGAGAACCCTTTTTGGTCGATCTCATCAACGTCGATAACATAGATCTTACATGCATGTAGAACTGACTAGGATCCTGCCTACCTTACCATACCTTTGGTAGCAATAATCTCAATGTAACTGGGTACTTTACTATACCTTCGGTACCAATGTTTAGGAGTAGGTTTTTCATATAAAGCACAAAACATTTTAACTTTACATAAATCTTTATCATAGAATAGCATACTCAACATGCTATAGGAAATCCTTGAAAAGCTTAGTCTCATGTTAAAACATGGCATAAAGTTTGATTAGAACGCTTGGAAGTTACATATAAAATCCGTCGTTAAACTATATGTCATACTTTCAACATCAATTTCCAATTCTTAAATCATTCATCAAGGAAATCAAGTTAAAACTAACTATGCATTGCAAGTTCATTAGTAAAACACTTAATAAACATTTGAAAGCTAGTCATTCACTATCTTTGAGTTACTTTTTCAAAGGATTGTAGGCTTCCTCTATATGCGTTTGCCTTGTAAAAATAATAAGAGCCTTTAATGCCTTTAGTTCTCTCTTGAGCTTAACTTCACTATTCAACCTTAACATTACTAAGTTAAAATCTAGTTCAACGCATCATCTCAGTCCTTTTTACTCAACACATCCCCAACACATAGGTACTAGGCTCATTACCATCCTTAATTAGATTTTACCTCGCGATTAGTTAGGTGGGTAGCAATCCGTACACGGGTGCTCAATGGCACTAGGATGCGCCTACCTTGCCTATGCGATGGGTGCTCGTGGTCACAACTCTCAACGCGCCTCTTCCATTGATGCAGCCTCTCGTGCACTTTGTATACACACTTCAGCAAGCAACTGCTTACTTACTCTCATACCCTCGCCTATGCGCACGCTCGTCCACGCTTGGCCTCAACCGACCAGTTGCTTTCTTATGCTTAGGTGGCAGCTGCCTGCTTGTTCATCCAACAAAAAATTTCAGATTTAATTTCCAGCTTGAATAACTTAAATTTCAGACTTAATCTCATGAAACTTCCTTCTAAGAACTTATTTCCAGACATCTTAATTAACTTACCTTAAAATTTCATCCTCTGATTCCTTTCCACGAGCTTAAGATTTGTCAATCTTTACAACCTGTTTGACTAACCTAAGAATCTCGAGCACTTGAGAAAATTTTCAACTTCCAACTCAATTCCATAAGAATTTCCCATCGGCAGCCCTGGATTAACTTCCTCACTGCTCAAGCTTTAGGCTGACAATAACTCTTCTTTAGCACGAGTAAAATTCCCAAACCAAGCTTCTCATTTATAACTTTTTTTTATATTAAAGGTTGCATGATCAGATAACATCCTTAAGATGACACCTGGTGCACTAAGCTGACTTATAGCCTCTAATCAGGCCACTTAGCCCACTAATTGGGTGATTAAGTTAGGTGCTTAAGCCTTTTACCAATGCATAGGCTTGTGTTCATACAAGTCTCCCTTCTAACCAACGTATACTCAAATAACGCCACATACCCTCGGTCACCACATCACTAGCCTGCACATACGCTTGCTTGTCTTAGGCGCTCGTGCTTAGGCCTACTGCTTATATACACCTTCATTAACCTCTGCACGTGCTTCAACGCTTCTTGCCATCGCATAGCCCTTGGACCAAGCCCACTAATCTCCTTAGCATCATTTAACGCCTAGCATGCACTTAGCTAGGCAAACTTAGCTGCTCGCATTTCGTTCACCTTGGCCTTTGCTAAACCCCCCAAAATGACCACGCATGCCTCTTGTTAGACTTAAATCATTTTCTTCCCTTGGACCCTTAACTGCATAGTAACACATGCCTTCATCGCATCTAATCCTCTGATTTCCATCTAAGTGTTAGTTTTCTTATCTCACTCGAGAACACACCTTCCTAACACATAGAAAATTTTTCCCTTTTAAACATTATACACTATCATAACATACTTTACATAACAATCAACTACATAAACACCATTAACTTGTATTCATAGAAACTTAAACACAATTAATAGTAAAATAGGTTTAGGGGTTTACATTTTTAAATTTTAACATCAAGATTTTAACATGGTTTTGTTAGACCTTGATAGACCGCATCGGAGATTCAAATGTACCTTAGCAAACCATGCACAGTGTGTACTACCACTTAGGCCAACCACATTTCACAGATAACTCTTTGGTTACCCAAGTCCAGGGATGAGCCCATCTGACCTTTCTTAAGAACATAATTCAACCCAAGATTCATCCTAACGGAAAAAAGCAAGACCAGAAACTCAAAGTGATAAATCTTAGTATAGATAAAAATATAAGGCTCAATGCTAACAAACCTTAGTCCTTGCTATGCTAACATAAAAAGAACGAATTTGATATAACTTAAGCTTCGAAGGTTTTTTTAGTGAGTATCATATTGACGTGTAGGCTGTCATTTAGGTACAAATCTTCTATTGTTTATAGAGATTTTGTTTTACATGTGCTACATTTTTACATCAATTTTTGTTTTTTTATAAAAAGATACAGCTGTGGATCAGTAGATACACTGATACATCTCAATTAGGTTGACATTTTCTTAGTACCCTCATTCTTTCTACTATCCAATATATTAATCAATAAGCAAACAGGTAAAAAGAGTCCGGGGCTAGCAAACATCCAAACAATTACATGAAAGCAGCCAAATTTAGAGAGATAGTAGTCAGAATATACTCCTTGAACAATGTAGACCTACAAGACCAGCCAAACCAACCAAGTTGTAGATAGATTCCCATAAGTTTAGAAGATTCAGGGAGTTTTCATTGAAAATCTGATTGTTTCTCTCGTTCCATGTTGTCCAACAGACCGCAACCATAGTTTAGAGAGAATAATGTTTCTCCAAGACTTCTTGTTTAAGCCATAAATACTACAATAGAGGGAGATGATGTTCGTATGAGGTTGTGGAAGGGCACCCATCGTATTTATAAATTTGTTCCATAGAGATTTGGCCATATCACATTGTATGAAAAGGTGATTCATATCCTTGTTGTTACCTTTGCACATGATGCACCAATTTGAGTTAAGAGAGGATTTGGGTAATCTTCTCTGAAGAATGTCCATCGTGCTAAGGCTTCCGTGAATAATTGTCCATATGAAGAATTTGACATTTTTTTGGGATAGTGGAGCTCCAAAGACCATCAAAGACTGGAATTTTGGATGATACTGGTTGATAAGGTCTGTTGATGAAGATGCTCTTTGACAGATGCTATGTTGAAATGGCCATTCCCCTCATTCGAAGTGGGGAGCTGTCCCTTGATGGTGTTCCAAACAGCCAAATCCCTCTCAGCAGCAGTCTACGAGGATGTAGGTATTTTTATTTTGAGGCAGTGCAAAAAGTCTGGGGAGTTTTTCAGACAGGGGGACAATTATCGTTCCATCTCTCTCTCCAAAAAGAAACTCTGCTTCCATCCAAAATATTACAACCATGGTTTGTTTTGAACCAATCAATGCATTTGCTAATGGATCTTCAAGGAGCCTTCATACTGCTATATCTGCCCGATGTTGGGGGTTTCTCCGACCATGGCGATGACAAAAATAAAAGGAGAGATCGGGTCCCTCTATCTAATGCCTCCGTTTGGCCATATGCAGCCTCTAGGACGACCATTGACAATAATAGAGTATGAGACCGAGGAGATGCATGCTTTGATCCATCTACGCCAACTTTTAGAGAAACCTTTTGTTTATCAGTTTAAATTCAATGAAGCTCCAATTTATCTTGTCGAAAGCTTTTTCAATATTGAGCTTTATAACAAAGCCTCTATGTTTCTTGCATCTCCAGAAATCCATCGCCTCATTTGCCATTAGGATATTTTCTGATATGGTGTATGACAGGAAACTTTTGAGCTTTTCAGCAAGAGATTTGGTGATGAGTTTATACAGAGATGTCGTTAAATAATAGGTTTGTAATCAGTGGCCTTGAATGTCTTTTATTTTTTAGCAATGAGAGCAATGTTAGTCTCGTTAACATTCTTATTTATCACCTTGTTTCTAAAAAAAAATGTGGAACACTGTCAATTATGTCGACTTTGAGAATGTTCCATTACTTTTTATAGAATTCCATGGTGAAACCATCAGACTTAGTAGTCTTTATTTTGCCAACATCAATTCTTATACTTTAATTTCTCCCATTTTTATCATCTGATAGAAATTTTATAATACTTAACATTAAACCTAATGTGTTATTTTGGATATAAAAAAATATTAACAACATATTAATATTTCTATCCACCTCACTCAACTAATTATTAAACTAAAAAATTAAAGAACAAACGATTATTATAAATGTTGATACCGAAAATTGTATCAACGGTAAATTTGTATTTGGAGGAGAATAATTGGATATCTTCTAAAAAAAGGTGAGTAAAGCGAACACCGGTGTGGTGTTGAGCCAAATTCACTCTGACGCTCAGATTAGAGTCGGGTTTGAATTTGAGTCAACTGGTAACAATTAGTATAAGTTGAAAGGCATACCTTTCTTTGACGATACCTCTTGAATTATATAGGTCGTCCATGTAATAACTAAACATAGTTTGTCTCTTCAGCTTCCAAGCCATCATTAATCATTAATTTATCCGTTTTCCACCTTAACCATCATTATTCAGCATGTTACGCACTTCAACCCTTAACGTGCTCGACTTTGGGGTGGAATTATAACTTTTGATTTACCAATTGTTATTCTTATTGTGTCATGTTTCTTTAATAATGTACTAATTGAGCTATACAAACGGAATTGGGTAAATGAATAGCTTTAAATTAACCATCTTAAAAGAAGTTTCCATTAATTTTCCTTTTCTTGAAATCTAATGCATGGCCAGAAAAGGCCACGAAAAACTAAATCGCTTTCAAGCTTTGAATCAGTGATTTGGGGAGATACAGACCCCCCTCGACCGACTTGTCGGATAGTCGAGCTGCTCGTCATTTTCGATAGGGCGGGCGCTCCCTACCCTTTGCATTGACTGAGATTTTCTTTTTTAGCCAAGGCGATCGGCCTGGCTTTGTTAAAAGGAGTCAAGTACCTTCCATAACGGCGAAAAGGGGTCCCGCTGGGATTTCCCTTTTTTTTTTTTTTTTTATTGCAACAAATATCTCTACCTAAATTAGGCTTGCCCAATTGAGGGTAGAAATGGGATGGGGTTGGTAGCCAACCCCCATTATATTGGTTTTCTTTGAGCTGACCCATTTAGAGGTTTGTCGGGCCAAATACGCCCAATTGCCCTTTTCTCAAGGGTGGGGGGGGGGGGGGGGGGGGGCGGGTGTTGACAGACCCCCTTTCTATCTTGCCAGTTGGGCTTACACAGCCCGAACAGCCAGCCCCTTGGGGTCTGGCCTCTCGCCCATGGAGGGGGGGTAGGCAATTCGGTTGCCACCCCCTCCTTCATTCTTTTTTTTAATATGCATGTACATATATATTTCTTTACTTAAATATACATGTACATATACATTTCTTTACTTAAATATACATGTACATATACATTCCTTTACTTAAATATACATGTACATATATATTTCTTTACTTAAATATACATTTACATATATATTTCTTTACCTAAGTATATATGTACATATATATTCCTTATTTATGCATATACCATTTTATATGCACAAGATACAATATTGCCTTAGCCAAAAGTTATTTGAAAGTCTATTAGTTTGGCTTCCACCTTTAGTTGCTTGTCGAACTTGACTGGTTTTCCTTAGTTTATCTTTTTAGCTCAATTGTCTTTGCCTAAACCTTGGATTGAATTATGTTATCTGGGTTCAATTTCACCTTCCATAGTTGCCCCTTCTCTCTCAAGCTAGGCGACTCAAATCCTCTAGTTGGAGCCTAACTCGAGACTTACTTCTCAAGATTTCCTTGCATCTATGCCTTAGCTTGGCTTAGGTGAAGAGCCTCATTTTTCATGCCAGAATCCCTTATAAAAAGGGTTTACTTGGCCACCAAAGTCATAATACTTCAATCTTCATCTTTAATCCTTCATTCCTCAAAGTAACTTACCGCTTGACGTATATTTCCTTTTTCTATCCATGAAGAATACCCGAGTCTTAGTTCCTAGGATTGATGTGTCGACTGATTCTGATGATTCCGACTTCGTTCCTAATCAAAGACTCCAAATCGTACACGGAGGGAACGTGGGTTACAAAGTGACGACTTAACTTCTCACGCTCTTCCTTCGGGTCTGTTAACCATAGACACCTTAAATTCCCTTAGGATTAAATTCCGAATTCCCGATTCGGCTCGCATGGGAGTTCCTTCCCTAGGTGAAGATCCATCTAATCCATCTCTAGGCGAAGTGGCTTTCTACCTAGCCATGTTTACTTTTGGAGTCAGACTTCCCCTTCACCCTTTCATTCAATAATTCTTAACCTATGTAAACGTAACACACTTCCAATTATTTCCAAATTCTTTTTGCGTGCTATTAGGGTGTTATGTCCTTTGGCTCCAACTAGGTAACTCAAATCCTATTACTATGGAGGAATTTATGTCCCTTCATACTCTTAAGAAAATAAAGTCCTGCTTGAACTTTTATTATGTCATTATTCGTAAGGGGAACTCTATTGTCTCTTGTCCAACCACCACAAAGGGGTGAAATAAAAAATGGTTTTTCATCAGCAGTGACTGGCTTGACTCGAACTGTGGAGAGCCTTCTTTACCGGTATCGATCAAGTTTCAGACTTTTAGTAAGTTTTTGGTATGTTCACTCGATCGGGACCTATTTTTATAATTTATTCTAAAAACTTTTTTTTCCAGTTGACTACAAGCCTACCTTGACTCTGCGGTTATTACGTTTCGAGACTCAACTCTTTCGACTGACCGTTTGCTTCACTATGGTCCCAACTTGGTCAACAAGAGTTCTTAGACAGCTTTGAGCTTGATCCATCTACCCACGTAGGTCTGACTGATGCTTTTTTTTTTTTTTTTTAAGAATCTTTGTAGAAAATTAATTTGAAGTTTATTCTTCTCTTTTTCCATTTTAGGAATGACACCTCGCAAGAGCTTGTGTCAAAGAACACATGACGGATTGGGAGCCAATGTGCGTGCCACCCTATTTCACCCGTCGAACCCCCATTCCATGCCTTGCACAAGTGAGCTGAGACTGTTTGATCTTGTGCAGAATCTCCCTAATAAGCCACATTCTCAACGTCTATGCATTCGTACCTCATCCTGCCATAACCCTTCTACCCCTACTGTGATAGTCCCAACTTCTCCAACTACTGAAGGTTCTACCTCTTCCCCTTCACACCCTTTTGACTTCAATGGGCCATACGAGTCCGACGGTGATGGGACTGACTTCCTAACTCAGGCTATGGCTCAATGGACTGGAATGAGCAAGAAAGTACTGATCCAATGGCATGTTGATCCCAAGTCGGGTATTACATAGGCCTAACAACATATTCACTTGGTTAGTAATTCTGTTGGATCATATCTTTGTCTCTTCTTTGTGTCTGTCTATCTACTTTCATCTTTCTCATTCTTACAGGCATCCTATGAAATGATGATGTCTTGCCAAAAATTAAGCAACAAAGTAAAGTTTCATAGGCTAAATCATGCGAAGCTGCATGAAGAGGTGGACACCCTTAGGAGGAATTCTGTTTCTTGTAGGGAGTTTGACCGAGTTTCTACTTTGTATGCCGAGGCATCCACTTGGCTAACCTGTTCTCAAGAATCCTTAGCCACACTTCAAGCTCAACATGACGCTTCAGTCAACGAGCTGAAGGAGACGCTATCCGTTGTTACAGGTGAGTTGAAAGAGGCTCGAATCAAGCTTTCAAATGATAAATACTTGGCCGAGAGTTTTTAGAAAACGGAGGCATATAGTAAGATGGAGGACGAATACCTTCAATGTAGGGTTCTGCTGGCTATGGGCATCGTCAAGGCAAAATATCCTATCGTTGACAGTGATCTCATTCAATATGAAATTAAGGCTTGGTGTAACAATGAGACTCAAGGGATCGATAGTGTGGGTATCTTCGCCAGCCAAGCCTTGCCAACTGCACCTCAGCCTGCCTTCAATACTCTTCTCTAAGGCGTTTCTGATTTTCCTTATTCGAGGACTCTCACGAGCTTGGCGATATCCATCACATAGATTAATAGACTTTCTTTGTTGCCTTTGAATTTATTATTATTCTTATTAGAGTGTGTAATTGTTTTATTTGCAGCTCGGGCTGATAGTTTGAGCTTGCAATTTAGCTGAGCAAAATTTGAAACTTCAATGCTTAATGTAGAGTTTTATATTCGTTCTTTGTTTACAACTCGACTTATAGGAATTTACTTATTCAACTCTTACTTATCCAAAGTTACAGCTTAGCTTTGCTCGTAAGTCAAGCTTGTAGCTTGCCTATGAGAATCTACTATATCCCAACTTTTTTTTATTATTGCTCCTTGCCCCTCACTCATGCACAAGTAACTTTCTACCGAAAAGAAAGGGCTTTGTTGCTTGAGTAAACTCTAAGATTCAAAATTCTCATCGTCAATTTCAAAAGTAACAAGTCTCAACACTCGAATTGGAAGAAATTATATATCTTTTGCTGAAATTTTGAAGCGGATCTGTGAAGTACAAATTCGTTTATCATGAGAACATAAAAAAAAAAACTACTAAAAATAAAATTTCAGGTGTTCCGCATTCCATGGCTGGGGTAAGCTTTTCTCGCTTAGGTCAATCAAGCTATATGTTCTAGGTCGAATGACTTTGGCTACTTGGTAAGGACCCTCCCAGTTTGGTCGCCATGCAGCTTCCGACAACCAGATTCTTTAGTGTTAGCGCAGCTCGCAGTAAGGACTAGCGTCTCTCCACGTCTAAAGCTTCGTTTGTGCACACGAGAATTGTAGTATCGTGGCACCCGATTCTTATATTCTGCCACCCTTAGATTCGCCGTCTCTCGATGTTCTTCCAATAGGTCTAGATTTAGACGAAACGCCTCATCATTCTCAGCTAACTTGAATTGCTCGACCCTAAAGGAAGGGATTCCAATGTTAACCAGCACCACTGCTTCTGCCTCAAAGGCTAACGAAAATGGTGTTTCATTCGTCGAGTTTCGAGACGTCGTCTGATATGCCCAAAACAAATTCGGCAGCTCTTCATGCCACAACCCCTTTAATCTTTCCAGCTTATCCTTGAGATTTTGCTTAATGATCTTATTCACAACTTCAACCTGTCCATTAGCTTACGGTTGGGCTGGAGAGAAAAAAATAATGTTTGATATGGAGGTTGGTGCAAAATTGGCGAAATGTCGCATTGTCAAATTGACGACCATTGTCAGTGATAAGGACATGTGGTATATCGAATTGACATATGATGTTCTTCCAAATGAAATTGGTTATTTTTTGGTCAGTAATTGCTACTAAAGTTTCAGCCTCTGCCCATTTGGTAAAATAATCGACAGCAACAACAAACTTGGCCTGCCTCTTACTTGGAGGTAGAGGTCTAATTATGTCGATGCCGCACTGTGTGAATGGCCAAGGGCTCATAATGTTTGTGATAGGTTCAAGAGGCTATTTAGGTACAATTGTAAATCGCTAACACCGATCGCAAGATGTGGTGAACTTACATATATCTCAAGCTAGTGTGGGCCAATAATAACCTTGGAAAATTATTTTCTTTGTGAGGGATGGGGCCTCAAAGTGATTACCACACACTCCCTCGTGAATTTTTCGCATGATGTAATCAGCTTCCTCTGAATCAACACATTTTATTAGAGGGAGAGAATATCCTCTCTTGTACAGTCTTCCATTATTTATTACATAGTGGGTAGCCTTGCACCTTAACCGTCGAGCTTCAACTTTGTCATCCGTCAATCACCCTTTTTCCAGAAACTTGATTAATGGGATCATCCAGCTGCTATGCTCGATCTGCTCTTGCTCAACTATCTCCATAGCTTCTTCTTTCAATATACTGGGTGCATTCAAAACTTCTACCGGAACCATTCTACTTAGGTTAGAATCATAATCTGCTGGCAACCGAGCTAAGGAATATACATTGGTATTCTGAGATCGCGATATCTACTTTATCTCGCACCTGCTAAATGAGCCTAGCATTTTTTTGAACATTTGCTAGATAAATAGCCATTATACGATATTTGGTCTGGTACGTCTCGGCTACCTGATTGACAATGAGTTGGGAATCACTGTAAATAACCACGTTGGTGACTCCAACTCCAACAGCTAGTCGCAATCCAGTTAATAGTGCTTCATATCCCGCCTCGTTATTCGAAGCCCAAAACTTAAACCTTAGGGCATACTCAAGGCACCCTCCCTCTGGTGACAACAACAGCAATTTGGCCCCGCAACTCTTTGAAGGAAATTGGGTTTTGAAATTTTCATGAGCAACGGAACAAGACTATTCCATATTACAATCATGAATGAACATATATTTACAGTCGACTTCAAACAAGCGGTTATACAATTCATATAAAGAAATTAAAACATGAAAAACTACAATGCATAGAAAGCAACTCTAAGCACATATGAAGATGCGTCTCCACGCTCCGTTGCGCGACCGCTTGAACAATCAGCAACCTCGAACGCTTGATCTAAACGACTGCAACATAGCACGAACTCTTCCCGTTTGTCATCAACGATCTCCTCTGCAACAACGAACGGCCTCCAGAAAACCTTGACGGTGTCGAGTTGAGTTTGACACCACCAACAAGGCAACCTTGGTATTCTTGGTGTGAGAATAGAGGGTGGACTCTGTTGAGACTTGGTATGAGGCAGATGAAGGAGGAAACAACAATCACGTACACGACTGGGCAAGTGGGAAATGGCAGAGACCTATCGTATAGGTCGATGCCCAATCATTTAGATAAAACTATTCGATCTTCTAGCAAAAGCTATGCGATCGTTTAGTCTATCGTTTAGCTCGATCTTTCGTTTACCTTGGGCCAGCGATCGTCTAGCAAAACTATGCGATCGTTTAGTAAATACTTCACTATCGTTTAGCTCGCCCAGCTGTCGTTTAGTAAATCCGAATTTACTTGACGACTTCATGAGTTTCTTTTGCGTGAGAGAGAAAACTCAGAACTTTTAAGCGTTTGTAAAAAAAAAAAAACTTCTTTTTGAAAATAGGAAACCACTTTCCTTTTAAACTCATGGTTACCATGATCCAATAACCACCCACTCATATGGTTATTACAAGAAAAAGAATTAATTATCTAATAATTAATATTATTATAAACATAAATGATAACCAACTTATTATACTATATTTATAACATATAGTTTTAATATTTCATTTAATGAAACATATAAACCATAGTTTTTTTTTTCTATTCCATGGTATTTAATGTAAATCTCATTTACATCAATCTTCCACTAGATGCATCTCATACATCATACCGATTATATCATATATAATCAAAATACCTATTGTCAATTTGAACATTTCAAATCAACATCAAGAACTGATCCTCAATTGAATTCATTGAGCTACCAAGGGGACCTCATGAACCTATAACTCGAAGCTCCAAGGTACGTGAATAACTGACTAAACTCTTTAGTCACAGGATCCACCATTCGTTAACTACCAGGCACTCCACTAAAGACCGACAGCTGAATTCTCCTTACCACAGATATATTATCTGTCCATCTTAACCAATGAGCAGTACGACAACCCTTCACAGATCGCTCGTAAGTACAGCTGGGCCAATAACCGTTATGCCCTTATAGTTACATCTGTCTCCTTAAGTACAACTGATCTCTCTAATGAACATAAGTCATAGTTCTACTATGACTGAGTCTTCTCTTCCAAAGAAAAGCTGTGACCACTATGTTCAAGCCCTGGAATCAGCCCTTGAGGGAGCAATATCCTTTTTTATCCTTGCATATCCCTGCTTCGAGAAAGGAGTGAATTCCATCTTGTGGATTGAGTTCCCAGCTCCCAGATCAGACAAGTCCCCAAAAAAGTAGGCATGTTGAGTTGACAATCTGGCTACTCTCACCCATACTAATCAAATGATTGTCTCTATGGCAGGAGTTCCCAAAATACTCAGGATTAAGGTCTATCACCTATGGTCGTTTAGGTGAGATGCAAGTCTCTAGTATCAATGGAGTTATATACAGGGTCTAGTCATCTCGTGGTCCAGGTCTTATACAAACTCTTTGTATAGGACACCCCCGCTCCACGTCTCTACATGAATGGTCAAGATCTACCATCTGTAGTAGTTTACAACACTTGCAAACCTCTACAAAGCGGGCCGTATCTGTAGTGTCACCAGAATCAGGTATCCCACCTTAATCCTTATACTACAAACTCTATTTAGGTTATCACTTAAGGCATGATCTACTTGTATATCACATATACATGCTTAAGTTCACATAAGATAACCAAGGAGCTTTGTTTATTAGATATGAGTAAATGCCAGAGTTAAATAACACTTATTTTATTCATTGAACAATGTGTATTTTTACAAAACAACAAGACTCTGGGAGAACTAGGACACTAATCCCAACAATCTCCCACTTGTTCTAATGACTTGGGAGACTAATGTACAATACAAAATAAAAATGTACAATATACAATAAACTAGGGAAACAAACACTTTGTTCTCGCTGGGATCATAGAAGTATCCTCTTCTCGAGTCCTTGGGCTAGCCTACAAAGAGACAAACCTTCGAACGCGGTTCCAACTTTTAGTTAGTCGCTAGCACATGTGCCGGACAACCCCAAATCCTGAAGTGGCTAAACTACCTTTACAGCCTCTCCATAACTCAAAAAGTGTTTTAGAAACACCTTTCGAGGGAACGTTGTTCAAGATATAACATGCAGTCTGCACTGCATAACCTCAAAACAAGTCTGGAAGATGAGCATAACTCATCATAGACCGAACCATGTCCAACAAAGTCCTGTTTCTCCTTTCTGATACACCATTTTGCTGAGGTGTATCAGGGGCCGAGATTTGGGACGTAATCCTATGTTCTATCATATAGTTCTGGAATTGGAGGTCCATATACTCTTCACCACGATCAGATCGTAGTGTTTTTATCTTCGTACCCAATAAGTTTTCAACTTCAGCCTTATATTCCTTGAACTTGTCAAGGGCTTCAGACTTACGTTGCATTAGGAAGAGATACCCAAATCTTAAATAATCATCTCTGAAAGAGATAAAATATTCATACCCACCTCGAGCTCTAACATTCATCAGACCATAGAGGTCTAAATGTACAAGCTCCAAGGCTTCCCTGGCCCTGTAACCTTTTCTAGTAAAAGGTCGTTTGGTCATCTTGCCTTCAAGGCATGATTCACATACCGGCAAGGAGTTTTCTTCTAAACTCTTTAAAAGTCCACTTTTCACCAACTTTTCAATCCTATTGAGGTTGATGTGACCTAACCTTAGATGCCAAAGATAGGCGTTTTCCTTTGGAGAAACCTTTGGTCTTTAGCTGTTGTTGCCGTATTGGACATTTCAGTGTTAAACAAGGCTTTTATGACTAACAACCTTAGTATATATATGTTATTTTCCATTGAACCATAACAAATCTCTATTCCATTTTTGAAAATAAACACTTTATTCTCAGAAAAGAAGACGATATAGCGTTGTTCAATGGGGCAAGAAACCAAGATTAAGTTCCTCTTAATATGAGGAATTACAAAAACATTATCCAGTATCAAATAAAAATTCTTGTCAACAAATAACTTCAGCCTGCCTACAGCAACAGCTGAAACAACCTCACCAGTACCGACTCGAAGAGTCATCTCTCCCTATGGAAACGTTTGCCAGGAACTAAATCCTTGGTAAGAGGAACTAACATGATTCGTAGCACCTGAATCAAGGATCCAGGCAGAATCATCATTCTCTACCAGACATGTCTCCAAGACTAATAAATCATATTTACTGTCTTGTCTCCTCTTATGGAGAGTAGTGAGATGGAGGTCGTTTGCCACGAAATTCGTTTCACACGATTCTTTCCACTATAAATAATCGGTCATTTTTAAAAGTTTTAAATGGAAATACTAACGAGTTGCTGAAAAGAAAAACATATTGACCTACGTTAGGTTTTAAGCAAATACCCGTTGTAAAACAAAACAACATACAATAAGGTTTTAGTAAAACTAACATGAACTCCGTGTGACATCTAGTTTCGCAATGACGCTTCAAAGGTTTAGGACAAAAGCCACCGAAGGGAGGTCAGTTATCCTTCCTCTGAATTGAGAAGTACTCAACCAGTCATTAATATCAGAACAACTCTTGTTCCTTTAACGACAAGCCATCATTGATTTGGCCAAGAGATCATTAACTTACTTAACAATCATTAAATTACTTAACAATCTCTTGTAAGTGTGATCCGCCATTTTAAGCCCTAGAGGTCCGTCCCAAAGGCCAATCCGAAGGGAAAAAATCCGATTGGGGGCAAAACCTAAAGCGACTCTATCCATTTCTGGAGTTCACGTTGATATTGACCAATTGCACAAAACCCATCCGAAGAGGACGCTCCGAAGGCGACATGAGGGCGTACAGAATGATCTCACGGTGTGAATCAATGACAGAGACCATAGGATGTGTTGACACACACCTTTCACCCACTTATTATCAATACTCTCTTCGTCCACTTTGATATTAACTCATGCAAATACCATCCGAAGGGGGATGCATCCTGGGCATCTTGAGGCCAAGCATGAATCTCACGGTGTGAACATATAGGGAGAAACATGAGTAGAATCATAGACATATCTGATACGCCTCTTCCTCCCACTGAGTATTTTATAACCTAGGGTTTAACTTACTTAGAAAAAACACGGCTAAGAATTTTAACTAAGTGACATTTAGGTTTTCCAAAGAGTAACTTTTACCTTGGATAGTGAAACAACTTTTGATCATCATCCATTAAACTCTTTAATAGAGTCTTTGATCAAAATGTCGCATGCTTGTTGAAAATATATCTAATTCACCTTTCCAGGAAGGTTCCCAAGTAGGGGTGTTATGTTTTCGTCAACTTAAGAACCCTAGCCTAGCCAAAACTTGCCTTAGACAAAAGGTCCCTTATAGATAGGTTTACAAAAAATTTAATCTTTTATTCCAACCAATTTAATCCTATTAAATCGATTTTAAAAGATTAATCTAGGTTATAAACTCTTTAGAACTACTTGAAGTTAGGTCTATCTCAATCCACTTTTAAAACCCTTTTAAAAAACTTGAGTTCACTCTAAGTCTGCATGCAACTCTGAGTTATTGATTTTAGGTCTAATTTCCTTTATAACACTTATAAACAAAAACAAGCACAATGCTAAGATAACACATGCAAGGCATTCATAACGATTATAAATAGCCTAAGTGTCATGCTCAATGCATTGTCCATTCATTGCTACTTCTTTTATATAACACTTATACAAAACAACAATGAAACAAACAAAACATGCTTCCATTCACCCTTAGACATAACAATTATAATAAAAGGATGATGCATGATAATGCTCAATGCATGTAAAATATAACTCTTATATTTCACGATGCATACGCTTATAACATTTTGGCATATAAGTACTTTCTTCATGTAAGATTATAACATTTATAATACATGATGCATGAAATATTGCACAACCTAAGGTGGGTTTTTAACTATATGACAAACACTTTGGCATATAAGTACCATCCATCACATGTATAAGTAATAAGAGTTGATGAACTGGGTAAAATTGCCTTAAAACATAAAAAGAAAAGCTAACTATTACAAAGACAAGAAGTCTCCGGTTCAAATAGGCAAATCGGGTCTTGAACCGCATAGCAAAGCATCGCTTCTCCTACCATCATGTACTAAGCACCACACGTTCGTCTACACAATAAAATATACACTTCGTTCTATCGCTTACTAATGCTCCAAAGTTAAACGATTGTTTAGCATTTACTATACGATCGTATAGAAAAATTCAAATGATCGTTTAGTTAATACTACACGATCGTGTACCTTTACTAAGCGATGAAGCCTGAAGTATACAATCGCTTAGTGCGCTCCGAAAAATGCCTGACTTCTGCGGATCGTCTAAGCGGACTACGATGTCGCGAAGCACCATCGCCTAAGCGGATGCTTAGCTAGCGTCTCCGTATTTGCATTACGCGCGATCGCATAGGAAATAACTAAGCGATGAAGCTTGCCCTAAGCTACACGATTGACTAGCGCGCGCCTCTACTAAACGACAAGCATCGCATGCTTTCCACTTACGATCGTCTACCTCCTACGCCTACGTGCGATCGCAAAACCAAGTACGCGATATGGTAAACGATTTTTACCCCATTCGCTTAGCATTAGCTAAACGATTGGATTAGAAAACCTACTACAGCGATCGTCTAGAAGTAAAAAATCTATAATGATCGCCTTAGTTAAATCCCGACGATCGTTTACCTGAGGCTACACGATTCAACCAACTCTGGCTTCTTCTTCGTGGTTGAGGACTACATCGCCGATGCACCCAAAGCTTCATCACAAAACGACTCAACGAAAACTCAAACCCTTTTTGAATTACAGACTCGATCGGCGATGCTTACTTTACCCAAAAACACAGGCCCTGACAATTAACACTTTTTACATTAAATGAATGAAGCTTTTAACAAGAAGAGCAAATTTGAGAACCCGAAAAATGTTGCATCAATTTCATCCACAAATTGCAGAAAAATGGTTAACGTGACAAATTTACAAAACCTTACCGTGATGTAAAAAGCGTTATTCAGATATGTAATTTGGAATGTCAGAGCCCTGGCCTCTGAATAGCCAATTCAAGGAAATCAGATCCTGAGATTTTCCATGAGTAAGCAGAACAAGACTATTCCGAAATTGCGATCATGAAAATTTTGAAACAATATTTAACAGTCGACTTTAAAACAAGCGGTTATTACAATTTCATACAGAGAAATTACAACAACTAAAAACTATAATGCATAGAAAACAGCTTTACATACATATGAAGAATGCGTTTCCACGATCCGTTGCGCAACCGCGTTGAAACAATCGACGACCTCGAATGCGCCTCGTATCCTCACGACCACAACATAGCACAAACTCTTCGCGCTTGTCCTTAACGAACTCCTTGGTTTCACGATCTCCTCCGCAACAACGAATGGCCTCCACAGCACCACGAACGACCTCCAGAAAAAATTTGACGGTTGTCGAGTTTTAGTCTGACACCAACCAACAAGGTGACCTTGATATTCTTGTTGTGAGAATCGCAGAGGGTGGGCTCTGTTCGGACTTGGTAATGAGGCAGACGAAGGAAGGAAACAACGATCACGTACACGACTGGGCAAATGGGAGAGTGGCAAAGGACCTATCGTATAGGTCGATACCCAATCGGTTAGATAAAGCTATGCGATCGTTTAGCAAAAGCTATGCGATCGTTTAGCAAAAGCTATGCGATTGTTTAGTCTATCGTTTAGCTCGATCTTTCATTAATCTTGGGCCAACGATCGTCTAGCAAAACTATGCGATCATTTAGTAAATACTGCACGATCGTTTAGCTCTACTCTATACGATCGTTTAGCTCACCCAACCGTCATTTAGTAAATCCGAATTTACTTGATAACTTCGTGAGTTTTTGCGCGAGAGAGAAAACTCAAAACTTTTTAGCGTTCGTAAAAATAATAAAAAAAAAACTTATTTTTGAAAATAGGAAATCACTTTCCTTTTAAACTCACAGTTACCATGATCCAATAACCACCCATTCATATGGTTATTAAAAGAAAAAGAATTAATTATCCAATAATTAATATTATTATAAACATAAGTGATAACCAACTTATCATACTATATTTATAACCTATAGTTTTAGTATTTCATCTCATGAAACATATAAATGGGTGGTTATTGGATATCACATATCCAATAACCACCCATTTATCACTTAAGGCATGATCCACTTGTATATCACATATACATGCTTAAGTTCACATAAGATAACCAAGGAGATTTGTTTATTGGATATGAATAAATGCCAGAATTAAATAATACTTATTTTATTCATTGAACAATGTGTATCTTTACAAAACAACGAGACTCCGGGAAAATTAGGATACCAATCCCAACACTCTTTCTATTGGACGATCCGTCCATATAAAGCTCCTATGGAGGGTCGTTGCAGCTCTTGATTTTTGGAAATATTTCTTTCATGCATACCTCTGTGTTATCATCTGGTGAGGCACATAGAGTGAACTTAGTGAAAAGTCAGCTACAACTTGACCCTTCATTTCAGTTCGAAGGCGAAAATGGATGTCATATTCGCCCAACTCAACTGTCCATTTCATTAGTCTACCAGACGATTTT
Organism: Benincasa hispida; assembly: GCF_009727055.1. Taxonomy (NCBI): domain Eukaryota; kingdom Viridiplantae; phylum Streptophyta; class Magnoliopsida; order Cucurbitales; family Cucurbitaceae; genus Benincasa; species Benincasa hispida. The sequence continues at coordinate 7,919,287 of NC_052350.1, forward strand.
GTCTTTTACAGTACCTGTCGTAATGGGAAACTAGTTAAAACCATCACTTTATATGCTTGGAAATAGGGGTGTAACCTCCGGGCAGATACCACCAAGGCGAGGGCAAGCTTCTCTACTTGGGGGTATCTCGTTTCTGCCCCAACCATTGGCTTGCTAGTGTAGTATATCAATGACTGTCGACCTTCGTCCTTCTTGACTAGGACAGAACGAACTGCGAAATCAGACACTGCCAGGTACAAGAAAAGTTCTTCGCCTGGCACGGGCTTGAAGAAGAGTGAGACCGAGTTCAGATAATTTTTTAGTTGCTTGAACACCTGCTTAATTCCTACGTCCACTATAAGTTAGCTTTTTTTCTTAATATTTTAAAAAACAAAAGACATCTATCAGTAGCTTGACTTACGAAACGATTAAGAGCTGTTATCTTCCCATTTAGGCTTTGCGGCTATTTTACCGTTTTGGGAGACTCAATCTCCAGTATAGCTTGCCTCTTTGGTTCACCATAAAGCCCAGAAACTTGCCATAATCCACTCCGAAAGCACACTCCAGGTTTAGCTTCATTTGATATCTTCTCAAGATTTTAAAGGCCTCAGCCAGGTCGTCAACATGGTTGTTCACTTTTTTTGCTTTTAACCAGCATGTCATCCACGTATACCTCCATATTCCTGCCAATAAGATGAGCAAACATTTTATTCACCAAGTGTTGATAAGTGGCTCCTGCATTTTTTAGCCCAACGACATCATAGTATAATAGTAAAGACCCCAATTAGTGACAAAGAGGTTTTCTCTTGATCTGAGGGATGCATTCTAATTTGGTTATACCCTGAGTATGCATCCATGAAGCTCAATAGCTTGTGACCGGCAGTAGCATCGATGAGTTTGTCTATTCTCGGGAATGGGAAACTATCCTTCAGGCAAGCTTTATTGAGGTCAGTGAAATCAATGCACATTCTCCATTTTCCATTTGCTTTCCTAACGAGCACCATGTTGGACAACTATTGTGGGTAGTGGACTTCTTGGATGAACTTCATTCGCAATAAGTTGTCAACCTGCTAAGTTATTATTTCATTACGAGCTTGATTAAAAGCCCGCCTCTTTTGGCACACTGGTTTGAAGTTGCGGTGCACCATTACTTGCGGGTCCACCCCCGGCATGTCGTCTGGAGACCAGGAAAATACATCTACATTGTTTCTCAGAAAAGCAATAATAGCTTCCTTCTCATCAACTCTTAGCTTTGTCTCGATACTAACTCTTTGAGTGTGATACAACAACGGAATAAATTCTAACGGCTCAGCTGGCTCGACACGGGGCCTGGGTTCAGCTATCAGTTCGGGACCGATAATGCCATCCACCTCTACCTCACTGATGGAAGAGTCTCTCTCCAAGGGAGTTGAGGTTTGAGTTTTTACTTTGGACTCTTTTATGGTTTGATGCACCTTCTCATTTCCTTTTCTAGCAACACTACTAACGACGTGCACTACTTCTACTTTGCCTTGTGGATTTCTCATGGCAGTTCTGTAGCATTCTCGTGACATCAATTGTTCCCCCCTCACAACTTCAACTCCCCTTGGGGTTGGGAATTTCAATAACTGATGACAGATGGATGGAATAGCATTCACTTGGTGTAGGGACGGTCTCCCTAAGATGACATTGTAAACCGACTTGTCATTTACCACAAAAAATTCCACCATAGTTGTCACGCAGGCCATGCCTTTGTCAGAGGTGATTGGAAGTTCTATGCCGCCCTCGAGGTATACCGTCTGGCCACCAAACCCCAATAGTGGGGTTGTGTTTCTTTTCAAACGCTCTCGTCTCAGCCTCATGGCGTCGAAGGCGCGGAGAGATAAGATGTCCGCCAAGCTACCTCCATCCACTAAAATTTGATGTACCTTGACGTTCGCTATGGTCAACGATACTAACAGGGCATCATTGTTAGGCTGATGTAGATTTGCCATGCCATCCTTAGAAAAGCTAATAACCTGATCCACCACAGCAGTAAAACATATTTCTTGGGCTCTCGGAGACAATCGGGATTCCCTAGCTCTACTCTTTCGCTTTCTTCCGGAATCACCATCAGCTGGTTCGCCCATAATTGTCTTAATTTCTCTAGGGGGAGTTAATGTGTGGTCTCTTCTACTTCGAGTTGTTTTTCTTTGATTGCTATTTTGGCCTCCATTTTCTCCCACGTATCCCTTCAGTCGTCCCCGTTGAATTAAAGTCTATATAGCTTCCTTGAGGTCAAAGCATTTGGCAGTGGTATGGCCATGGTCCCGGTGGAAGAGACAGTATTTGTCTCTGTTTCTTCGATGTGATCCAACTTTCAGCTTTATAGGCCACTTCAACATTTCCTTATCTTGGATCTCCATTAAAATATGCTCCATGGGAACTACTGTGGGAGTGTAACACTCAAACTTGTTAGGTGGCAAGCCTTTTCGGGTTTTTTTTTTCCTATGCTGTAGGTCGTTCTTTCGTTCTTCTCTTCTTGTTCTCATGAGGTTTTCCTCTTCTCCACGTCTCAATCTTTGGTCATTCAGGCAAGTGGTTCTCTTCCTAACCACCTCTTGAGCGAAGTAGCTCCTCGACACTCATGTACTTTTAGGCCCTGAAAAGCAACTTAACATAGGTGGTAGCAGTTTTCTTGCCTAAGGACCAAAGGAGCCTCTCATCTCTTAGTCTTGCTACAATGACTGTCAAAGCAGCTTCGTCAGTATAACCTCATCTGCAAAGCATTGCTTTTGAATCTTGTAACATATTCTCTTAGCAATTCATTTATTCCTTGCTTTATGGTGAGGAGATGAGTGAAAGGTATTCTCTGATCTCGACCTCTTAAGAACTGAGTAATGAATGCTCTTGCTAGCTCTTGGAATGAAGCTATCTATCTTCTTTTCAGCTTTCTGAACCATTTTTGGGCTGGTTCTACCAAAGTGAACGAGAATGCCTTACACTTGATAGCATCTCGGACTTCATGGAATTCCATCCATGACCGAAACATAATTAGATGCCCTACTGGATCTTTCGATCCATCATAGGGCTTTATGGTTGGAAGTTTGAATTTGAGGGGTATCGACTCCTGCATGATCTCATCTGTGAAGGGTGGGTCTACCTGATCCAACAAATTATATAGATCCAACCCCTCATGATCCTGAGCCTTCTTGATATCCCCTAGTTGGTTTTGGATGCGTTGTAACTCGACCACCCATGGTCGGCTATCCACCTCTTTGTCATCTTCAGTCAGTCTCATCTGCCTTTGGTTGATAAGATCCTGTAAGTCTATACCTAGGTTAGATTTATTAGCATGTTCCATCTTTTGAGCTTCCATTTGGTGACCTTTTCAGGCCGGCCGGAGCATAGTTTTGAACAGTAAGAGTTCGAGAGTGGTGATCAATGAGTGTCTGCTTCTTCGGACCCGGGTCGTTTGTACACTGGTCATTTCCTCCTAGTATCAACCTCTCTGACGCCTTTGGTTTAGGAACCTCTAATTCCCCTATCCCTTCAGTTGCTAGACCCTTACCCTTGGCTGGGTCTCGGGCTACTGGGCTGGTGCTTTGGCCCAAATTATGCCTTTGCTTCCTATCACGCATATTTTCCCCAAGAGGGTGTATTGCATTCTGCTTGATGGCCTCGATGATGGGGTTTGGTCGTCTGAGCATCTCCATGATCTAGCTCAGATTCTGACCTAAGCTATCTACTTTAACGGCTAGAGCTGCGTACTCTAGAGCTGGCTCATTTTTAAGTCGATGGGCTTCCCCCACGTGAATTTTCTGAACACGTGTGGGTTGTCGCCTTGGGTGACGTTCACGATCCGAATCATCCCTGTCAGTTGGAAGATTCTCTTTATTCACATTGTTGCTCATGGTTCGAACACAGAATATGGTGGTAAGACTAAAGGATCTTGTTATTCTCCCTACACGACGCCAACTGTTGATACCGAAAATTAGATTTGGGATTGAATTTGAGTCAACTGGTAACAATTAGTATAAGTTGAAAGGCATACCTCTCTTTGACAGTACCCCTTGAAGTATATAGGTCATCCATGTAATAACTAAACATTGCTTATCTCTTCGACTTCCAAGCCATCATTAATCATTAATTTATCCGTTTTTCACTTGAAATATCATTATTCGGGCTGTTACGCACTTCAACCCTTAATGTGCTATACTTTTGGGTGGAATTATAACTTTTGATTCACCAATCGTTATTCGTAATGTGTTATGCTTCTTTAATAATATACTAATTGAGCTGTACAAATGGAATTGGGTAAATGAATAGCATTTAAATTAACCATCGTAAAAGAAGTTTCCATTAATTTTCCTTTTCTTGAAAATCTAATGCATGGCCAAAAAAGGCCACGAAAAACACTCTAAATGAGGCCAGTCCAAAGAAAACCTATATAAGCCAACCTCCAGCCCATTTCTACCCTCAATTGGGCCTTCGCCCACGGAGGGGGGTGGGTAGTCTGGTTTCCACCCCTCCTTCATTCTAATATATATATATATTTCTTTACTTAAATATACATATATATTTCTTTACTAAAATATACATATACATATATATTTCTTTACTTAAATATACATGTAGATATATATTTTTTATTTACCATTCCATATGCATAAGATACAATATTGCCTTATCTAAAAGCTAATTGAAAGTCTATTAGCTTGACTTCCACCCTCGGGTTACCTGTCGAGTTTGGTTGGCTTTCTTTAGCCCACCTTCTTAGCTCAAGTGCTTTTGCCTAAGTCTTGGATTTAATTATGTTATCTAGGTTCAATTTTACCCTCCACAATAAATACTAATATTTTTTTTACATGATACGAAGATTTGAAATTACAATTTCAAAAATAAAAGTACAGATAAATTACTATTATTAGAAAGAAATGCTCCATGTCGAGCAATTATATCATGAAAATAAGAACATCATGAAAATTTTAATTATTATGTCGATTTAAAGATTACATTTCTTTTTAGTAAAAATATTACGTATATATATTAGCTTCCATAGAATGATCAGTCAAAATGATTTTGCTAAAAGTAAGAAATTAATCAATTAGATAATAGGACTTCGAAATCACTATAATAGTCAACCTTCCAAATTATAGTCTCTCTTTTTTGTTGGGATAAATATGTCTTTTTACCCACTAACCACTCTAATTATCCACTATTTAGGCTTTATTTTTAATTAAAAATTAATTAATATTAAAGTGGAATAAGAGATTTTCTTTTCAGTTATATTAATTAAATATATCAATAGTTAATAATTCTTCCCTTATGAGTTTGAAAATTTGTAAAAGATCCAACAATTTATTTTGAAAGAAAACTAGAGATCACAAATATTGATGGAAGAGCATATGCCATTATACAAAGGTTTAAACATACGACATTCTACCTTTTTGATGCTATGATGGGTTATTAATCTTAAGTATAATTTTTTTTTTTTAAAAAAAAACAATCTCTTTGTCCCTTTGTTTTTAATCAAGGTATATTTTTATTAGGATGATCATGAGACAAAATAAAGAGATTAAAAGAAAAATAAAATTAAGAGTGTTATAATGCTCTGAAGTTTAACCATGAAAATTGATTGCAAACTTGGGTTTTGGGTTTTTGTTTTCCAATTAATTACACTAATTTCAAGCCCTTCTTTAACAATGTACTTCATAACTCAATCATTTAGTTTGAAACCTTTTAGACCCATATAAGAGAGAGAGAAAGAAAGAAAGAGAGAGTACACTTATATAGATTTTGGTAAATTGTCTACTTACCAAACTAGTATTTTTTTTTTTGAAAACTTGTAAAAATAAATTTTCTCGGTCCATTTCAGGCGAGATCAACCATGAGATTTTAGCAACATCGGATTCACTAGCACCGGAAATTCACCCAATAGCTAGGCCACCAAATTTTTCCAACTTATCAATTGTTTAGGACTTTCTTGGTATATCTCGCCAGATTATACATCAAGATCATGTGCATCTCGGTGTTAATCCCGAACAAAATAACACTAAGATTCTATATATTTATCTCAGGCATAATTAAGATTGAAATTCATATATTTGAGGTTTCTCGTTAGAATCTCGAACAGGATTAACACCAAGATTCTACATATATCCTAAATCTTATCCAATTTTTTGAGATATACGGAAAAGGTCCAAAACAATTAGAAATTTTTGATTTTTTAACTAATTATTGATGGTTGATCTCATCTGAGATGAATCGAGAAAAACTATTTCTACGAATTTTCAAAAAGCGTACTAATTTTATCAGGTGAAAATCTAAATGTGCTATTTCTGATAATTACCCTACAATTTTGGTACTAGAACCCCACAAAATTGAACAACCCATGAATAATAGATAAGATTCCAAGGTGGGAGCACAAAATTAAATAAGGAAGAAAAATGCAATAAACCCTTGAGAAGATTTTCAAGTTGCTCACATGCAAACCCTAATAGACAAAATGAAAACCCATATATGTAGAAAGACAAATGGAAATAATTAATTACCATACATAGTAAAAGGAAGATAGAGAAATAAAGTTGATGAATCTAAACAAGTAATAGGGATTTTGAAGGTCTTCAAAACCAAAATCTATTGAAAAATCACCATATTTGAATAGAGTATGATTAAATTAATATTGAGAAATCTCATTGAAAAAAAGAAGAAACGAGGCTGAAGTTTTTCTTATGGTGTATATGAATTTGAACTTTTTACTTTAAAGAAAAGTTACATGTCAATTACTACTGAGTTATATTCATGTTTAGGTAAGAAAAAGATACAGAAGTTGATGATCTAAAGAAGTGAGAAAATTTTTGGTATGGAAAAGATTTTGATGGAAAAATGTTCGAGGCGTAGGATTGCACACATAGGCTGAGACAAAACTCACACAAAAATGAACATTATTGAAAGTACATGAATCAAAATAATATTTCAACAATAATCGAGATGAATAATATTTCAAAGTGTGAGAGTCGTCTAAACACCTAAACAAGAAAAATGTAACAACCCTCGAAGATTTACAAGATATCTTCAAAATATAGAAAAACGATGGATGGGGAAATTAACCTATACTTATTTTGAAGAGAACTTCAAAGCCAAGCCCAATAGCAAATGAAAAACCATATATAAGAGTACTGATAATTAAGACATTAACAAAAAAAAAAAAAAAAAAAAAGATGAATAAAGAGAGAAATTGATGATCAAAGGAAGTGGAAAATTGAAAAGATTGTGATATGTTGGTGAAATGTCCAAGTTATGGGTTGCACACAAAAACACACACAAATTGAATCTCAATCTAATCTATCATTTTTCCTTCACTTTAAATTACCACTAAATCCCTCACCAAATGATTTTTTATATCCTTAGTTGCTTCTCAATCCTTTCCCTTTCTTTGCAAATGATGGCAAACAAAAGGCTGCTGAATGCACCTGAAAAAAAAAAAAAAAAAAAAAACATTACCACAATCATTACCATTTCAAAGGTCTATGATTCGATATCCCATTCCACCATTTTTTTTAACTAGAAAGAAATAAATTAATCAATACAGTACTAAATAAGTTGTCGAGAGAGAGAACTTGCCTCCGAGTTGTAAAACTTCAACGGTTTGGTTGCAACTCCAAAATTCTCATTTAAGTCAATGAGATTGATCGGATTTTTGAAGTCAACTTTAGGTCCTTGAGTCGAACACAACAAGAAACCAATTACCCCACTGACAAAACACGATGTATATATTCATCAGACCTTTTTTTTTTCATATGCTTAAAAGTTTATTTGTATTAATTTTTCAAGTGTTTAATTTTGAAAATATTATAAATACTCAAAATAGTTTTTGACATACTTCTAAAGTATATTTAAATTTTTTTTTTTTTTTTTTGTCAAACGAGTTTAAATAAAAATGACTTTCTTCAAAAACAATTTTTTCTCTAATCAATCCAAACATGACGTAAATTGATAGGTTATAGATCATCCAAATATTCATACCTGGGATAAGTAGGAACAATGGTCCAAGCATATTGAACTGAGCCTTTGAATACTTGTTGGCATTTTGAGACCAAAATTTCAATGTCAAGAGAATGAAACCAAAGGCTTTCTGCTTGAATACAAAGCACCCCTCCGTCTCTAAGTGCTTTTGCCACCTTCTCAAACAAGCCATTTTTCACAACCTCATCATCTGGCTCTAACCACATCCAAAAAATAAAAAAAAATTAAAAATTAAAAAAATATTATTTTTAGGAAAAAAAAATTATTTATCTCTAGATTTTTTTGGGGTTTCAATACATTACACTTGTTACCTCCAATTTTTTTTTTTTTTTTTCAATCTAACCCTCTAACTTAAAAAAAAAGCTAATTACCACTCAGCTAAGTTCATTGTTGATCTTTGATGTTTATTTTTGATAAAACAGTTATGATGTGAAAAAAAAACTTCAATTAAATTTTAAGAAAATTATTTTAAATGATAAAACTGCTAAAAATATTTACAAATAATAGCAAAATATCACAGTCTTATCTATGATAGACCTTGATAAACCACGATAGACTAATTTATTATGTCTATCATAATACAAATAGTTACAAATAGTAGTATACTGCGGATATATCGTGGTCTATCATGTATATAAACTATGAAATTTTATTATATTTATAAATATTTTGATTATTTTTTAATATTTAAAAATAATCCTTAATTTTAGTAACCTTGAAAACTAAGTTGGCTATAGTTAATTTATTATTTTCATTATATGGATAGAAAATGTGTGCTGAATGAAAAATCTAAGGTAAAAATGTAAACTTTGAAATCTATGTATTAATTTAAAACAAAATTCAAAACTCAAGACTACTAAGAATATAACACTTTGAAATCTAAACACCAAACGATAACGGTCACCAAAAAGGTAATTCCTCTTATTTATAGCTTTTAAACAAGACATAATAATAAATTAATAATTAATTTAGAGTTATATATATATATAGAGGGAAATTCTTATAAATAGAAAAATTCTAAAAAAATTTATACGTTATAGTAAAAATTATACTTTGAACTTTTTACTATAAAGTGTAAATAATTTTAAATATATTTTTTTATTTTTTAAAAACCCATATATATATTTGATAGTGTTAAAAGAGATAAAATTATTGTACTTATTGGGTCGAAAGCGTCGACTATGATTGCATCGTAGGTTCCAGCTGGAACAGAATTCAGAAACGCAATTCCTTGCAACATAAAAAACACACAATAAAAAATTTACAATGTTATAAATAATAATAATACTAATTGAAGAAAATTAGTAAAATTAATTGATTCAAACCATCTATTATATGAAGATTCACTCGATAATCTTTATATCCAACAGCAATTTCTGGAAAATACTTCTTGTACACCTTAAAAAAAAATAAAGAAAAAAATTAAATGCTTTGATACTCAGTTAAATTTTTAATTAATTTTGAGAAAAATATATTTTTATCCCTAAATTTTGAGTATAGTTTCTATTTAGTCCTTAAATTTCAAAATACTACACGTTTAATCTTTATCTTTTGAGTTTGATTTCAATTTAGTCCTTAGGTTTCAAAATGCTATAATTTTATCCTTGACATTTGATGATTGCTTCAATTTGGTCCCTATATTGAGATTTATACTTTTAACCTCGATTTTTTTTTACTAAATATTCACTTTCCGTCTTTAGAGGTAATTTATGTTAATAAATTAAAAATCTTTAAAGGAATTATAATTAATTAAGTTTAACTATTTCTTATCTCTTTTAAATTTATATTTAAAATTTCACTTCATAATTATTTTTAATTAATTAATAGAAATTGACGTCAATCATTGAAAGTGAGTATTCAATGAAAAATTAAAGTAGAAAGTGTAAAATCTTGAGACTCGAAGACCAAATTAAAACAAAACCTAAATCTCAAAAATAAAATTGTAATATTATAAAATTTAGAGATTAAATTGAAATAAAACTCAAAATTTAAAGATAAAATATGTAACATTTTATAACCTAGAGATCAAATAGAAATTAGAGTGAAAATCTCGAGACCAACAAAATATTATTCCCATTAATTTAACAAGAGTTAAAGCGTATTATTTTTCTTTTGCATTTCTTTTAATTCATTTTTCTTGGAGTTGAATCTCGTTCAAAAGTTTGTTTTGGAATAAATATTGGGTTAAATTTTTTTAGAAATGGAATGATTTTTGTTCTGAGAGTAGTTTAATGGGAAATTGTCACAATTAGCACTAAAGAAATTCCTTTCTTTTAGAATTAGCATCATTTTAAAAATTTCTTTAAATAATTTTTCTCGATCCATCAATATCGACTACCAAAATTTAGACAAAAAATTAACATTTTCATCATATCGAATGTTATGGACTTTTTTGGTGAATCTTAGGAGACTTATATATTTCTACCAAAATTTAAAAATCATGTGAGATCCATTGGAAAATCAATTTGTATAATTCATACATCTATTTGGAATTTTGAAAATTTCAGATAATTATACCAACATAATTTAAGTGAAAGATTTGAAAAGTTAAGTAAAATTTGATATAAAATTTAATAAAAATCACTCGATTTTAGAGTAAATTTATAAAGATATAATATTTATTATAAGATTTTGAAAAATGAGTAGAATCTCGAAGTTAATCTTGAGATTTTACCAAAAAAACTCAAAATAATCAATAAAGATGACAAAGTTAAATTTTTATCTAAATCCCAATTGTCGAACTACGTTGAGATGAACTGAAAAGCTATTTAATTTTTAAAAAAGTGATAGTCATAAACATCTAAAGATTATTTCTGACAATTTTCTTAAAGAAGATGTGGTAACAATAAGAAGAAGATTACATTATAACTTCCGTTCATGAAATATCAAGAATTGTGTCTATTTTGGTAAAAGACTTTCAAAGATTAGAAATTCAATATGTAAAATCCTGTTTGGTAATCATTTTATTTTTTGTGTTTATGTTTTTAAAAATTAAGCCTATATCATCCAAATTTCTTATAATTATTTGCATTATTCTTAACTATAATGGTTGAATTCTTAACCAAATTCTAAAAATAAAAACACCTTTTTGAAAGTACTTTTTTTAGTTCTCAAAATTTAGCTTGGTTTTTTTAGTGAGAAGTAGATAACAAAAGAGTAATTTTTGAGGTGGAAATAGTATTCATAAACTTAATTTAAAAAAAAAATGATTATCAAACTGGACTTAAACTTTCCATTTATTTTTTAATTTACAAATTTATTAGACATACAATTGAAAGTTTAGTGTCTTACTATTCAAATTTATATCTAATAGATTAATTAATTTTTTAAATGTTAAAATTTTCAAAGACTTATTAAATATAAAATAAAAAGTTAATGTACGTATTAGAAGATTAATACAAACTTCAAAGTTAAAAAAATTAAACTTGTGATTAACAATAATATTAAGATAAATAAATAAATTGGGAGTTAAATTAAGAGAGAGGGACTTACATCAATGAGCATGGTGTCAATTTCACAAATATCAATTTGTTCAATGGAAGAATGCCTAGAAATTTCTCTTAGAATGCCACCATCTCCTCCCCCAATCAACAAAACCTAATAAAAAAATAAAAATAAAAATAAAAAACATCAACTATAAAAATTAATGGTTGTGTCTGTCAGCTAGAAAGTGGCCTAGTAATTATGATTTCAAATGGAAATTAATTAAAACTTAATCCAAACTTAAAAGTTTGATACAGATATATATTTGCTAATTATAAGGCTTTTACTATAGCCCCTCATGATTTTATGGCATGTTTTCACATTATCATAAATAATATAATGCACCCATTTTTTAATTAAAAAATAAATAAATAATAAATTTAGTCTGAATTTTACTTTCAAAATTACAAATTTAGTCTTTTAACTTTAAAATTTTTATAATTTACAAATTTACTATATACAAATGGGTAAGAATTTCTATGTGTACCATTTAGTTTTTTAAATTTGTATTGGTTTAGACATTTTTTATCGTGATTTTTCATATTTTCATTGCAAAAATATAAATTCTTATCCAAATTTCAAAAATAAAATACAAGTTTTCAAAAATTACTTAATTTTTACTTTTTGATTTAGTTTTTAAAAACACTTATCAAAATATTTGAAAGTGGAAAAAGTGTTTAGAAGCTTAATTTTCGAAAATGAAAACTAAAACCCAAATATTTACCAAACAAGACCTACATTTTTTTAGTTTTTAAAAATTTTCTTTCGATTTTGAAAATACTCATAAAATGTAAACAACAATACATAAAAACCAATAAATTGAAAGTGATGTTTATAAACTTAATTTTCATAATAAAAAAATAAATAAAAGAAAAACCAAACGATTACACCAAATGAGACTTTAAGATTTCATTAAACCAAACTGTTATACCAAATAGAACTTTAGGATTTTATTAGACATAAAATTTAAATTTATTATACGATGTATCGATTAATTTTTAAAAATTTTAAATTTATCGAAAGTGATTAGACATAAAATCGAAAGTTTACCCGTCAATATAATTTAACCTAAAAATATTGAATGAGAGGGAGGAAAGAAAATGACCTTTTTGGGGTTAGGAATAGAGCAAAGAGGAAGGTGGGTAATCATTTCTTGGTAAGCACATTCATCCTTCTCAGTGAGTTGGAGTGCTCCATCCAACACAAACACCTTTCCATATGCTGATGACTGCATTTCATTGTAATTATAAACACATCTAACTCATCAAATTAACTCATTCATTAATTACTATTAAGCATGACCTAATTAATTATTACTTTTCCCTTTTTGTCTGCCTTTCTTGTTGGCTAATTTTTAAATCACATCTTTGAAAAGTTTGTAGTTTTCTCATTAATTATTAATCTGACTTTCTTTCTTCCATTCATGAAAAAAAAAAACATTACTTTTTGTTAGTACAACAACTAGACATCGAATTTCTAATCTTTAAAAAATGTCATGTTAATTACTATTAAGCTAAACTCACTTTAGAAAAAAAAAAAAACGGTTTTCTTCCTTAAAAAAGTATCAAATTTATAATTATTGACACGTTACCCTATTTATAACATGTAAGGGAGGACACAATTATCTCCAACAGTACTAAACTTTTAAGATGAAACAAAAATAAAGTTAAGAGGATAATTATGTTTAAATGGACAATATCATAAAATTGTGGAGAGTCGTTGTCTCCCAACAATAATGCTAATTAAGATATATATTTGACATTTGGTTTTAAAGAATTTTTTTTTTTGGTTCTTGGATTTTGAATATGGTTTTTCTCTAGATTTCAAAATATTATATTTTATCCTTGAGGTTTAAGTTAAATTTTCACGGAGTGTTAGGTTCTAAATTTTTCATCAATGCCCACTTTTAGTCATTTGTATCGATGTTCTATTAATTAATTTAAAAGAATTAAATTAATTTTGGTTGGTTTCTTTATTGCTATTATAATTAATTAAAAAATTCACATCATAATCTTTTTAAATTTAATTAACCAGAAAATTGACATCAAAGATCAAAACCAAGCATCATTAAAAATTTAAATCTATAAGTGTTGGATCTAGAAATCTACCTATCAAATGGAAACTAAATTCAAATTTAAGAATAAAAATGCAACAACCAACATGAGCATAGCTTAATTAATATAATGATTGCACAATCAACTTTCAGGTCAAAAAGTTTAATTCTCCCACACCATGTATTGTAAAAAAGAAAAGAGCAAAAATGTAATAATGAAAATTAGGGAACAATTAACATAATCAATCAATCATAATATAAAAACTGGGTTCATTTAAATACGTTCCCAAATGACTAGTTAATATTATTTGAATTATGAATAATAATAAAAGAAATCATTACGATTGTAGCAGTTTGATTACGTAGGGGTAAACATTGTCTAAATTCAAACAATGAAAACTTTACTAAGAAAATAAAGTAACAAAAAAAGGCGATTTTATCGTTTTCGAAAGTCAAATATTCAAATATTCACCTTTCCATTCAAATTTTTGTATAATGTTTGAGATTAGTATATAATGTATATGTATAATACCTGAAACACCAACATGGATTGATAATCAGACTTTCCTTGAAACAAAACTTTGTCCACCTTTAAGAAGTGTGCTTGACCTGTTCAAATTTGATTTCATCTTAATTAGTTCATCTTTCAATTATCATAGATCTCATCAAAATGTTTGTGTTTTTTTTCTTTTGATCTGAAATAGAATGTTTAATAATTAAGGATGATGTTTTAGAAGCAAGGCAACCTTTTCACACTTATTTAACATGTTTTTTTAAAGTGGATTTATTGTGTTTTATAATTACAATGCCTATGCATGCTGTCTAACAATAGGATTTCCCACCCCTTTTGCCACTCCTCTTTAAGTAAAAAAACATTTTTTAAAAAAAAAAACCCTATTTGATTCACAATTTAAATTATGTTAGTATGTTTTAAGATTGATTAACAAATATATATATATTTGGCAGACAATCTGGATTATATTTTTTAACATTGTTTTCTAACTCTGTGATCTAAATTGTGTAAATTTTGAAAATAACATTTTTATATTTCCAATATATCAAAATTTTGAATTTTGAATCTTAAAATGCAAATTTGTATTTAAAAAAGATTACAACATTAGAAATATAGCATGTCATAGACTCAATTTTTTTAGTTAAAATATCTATTATGGATTTTATTATAAATTATGTAATATTACAAAAACAATAATTATTCTAAAAAAATTAGCTAAAACATGTTCATAAATTAATTAATATTAGTTTATATTCCACTAAAATTCAATTGGTAATTACAATAAATTTTATGAATTATAATTATATATATACTATCAAATATATTAAAACATGAAATATATTTATGTTTTCCCTGAATTTGATCATTATTTTCAAAATTTCTATTTTTAAGTTCGCTACCAAAGATTTAATTTATTTAAAACAAAAAATTTACACAAAATGGAAATTAAAAAAAAAAAAAAAAAATCTACCTGGCCATTGTGGGCAGTGCTCAGAAAACCAACCAGGAATGGTTGGATGGTTGAGAGCATCTGCATCACCATTAATTTTAATGGAGTCATCTTCTTCATCTTTTTTTTCTTCAACTGCAATAACATGCAGATTGTGAGAGCTGCCATGGTTGAAAACTTCCTTTTTCTTCTGCTTAAACACCAAATCATCTGAAAAAAAAAGAACCCCATTTGCATCCATGGACATTGAACCCTATATATATATATATTCTTTTTTTTTCCTAAAAATTTTAGGGCTTTGTGATAGGGGTTGGGTTTTGGGGTCTATATAGAATGAAATTTGGTGGCAAAAAAGTGGGTCTTCGACAAAATCTTCCACATGCTTTGATAAAAGAATTGAACCTATATTTAATTTATTGTTAATCATTCTGACTTGAAAAAGTTTACTTGGAAAAAAAAAAAAAGTCCCAATGTAATACATATATATTGTGGGTTGAGTTATCTTCATTCGCAGGAGATTGTTCAAAGAGATGTTGTTGAAATGCCTTGAATTTGTTTGTTGGCGCTTCAAACAACCTATTAAATAAAATTTTATTAGATCTGCATAATGTAGAGGTTAAGGTTGATGATGAGGATGCTGCCCTAATTCTGTTGACATATTTGCCGCCATCTTATGAGACTTTCGTTGACTCCTATATTGGAGGGAAAGAAACTCTGACCTTAGAAGATACAAAGTCTACGTTGCTTATGAGAGAGGACTGTCAGAATGCAGGAAGTTCAGTTATAGAAAGTCAGACATCTGGGTTAGCTGCTATTGGAAGCAAGGGACATAGGAATTCTGGTAAGCAGAAGTCGAATCAGAATAAAAGATCTTCGAAGTCAAAGGATTCTAGATCAGATGATATTTGTAACTATTGTAAAGAAAAGGGGCATTGGAAAACTGAATGTCCTAAGATAAAAAGGAATCAGGAAAAGAAGGAAAAGAGTGACAAAAGGGAAGCATCTGTCTCTGTTGCACATGTTGAGATTGATTCTGAAGAAGTCTAGATCGATTCTGAAGGAGATCTAGCTTTAGTTGTGAATGAACAGTCACATTCTGATGATGTGTGGGTTCTTGATTCTGGGGCATCTTATCAGCAAATAGATGGAGGGAATGTTAGCATGGCTAACGGTGCTGTGTGCAAGATAGTTGGAATCAACTCAGTCAAGATACGAACACATAATGGTGTCTTCTACACTTTAAAAGAGGTTAGGCATGTTCCACTAATGAATAAGAGTTTGATATCCTTTAGTGTACTCAATAGCAAGGGTTATAGTTTTGAATGTAAAGGTGGAGCAATGTATGTCTATAAGGGTTCTGAGGTAGTTCTGAAAGACATAAAGCATGGAACATTGTATTTTCTATTAGGTTCCACAATAACAGATTATGCTGCTGTTGCATCGTCGGTCGTTCACAAGGATGATATGACTAAGTTATGGCATACGAGACTTGGTCATATGAGTGAAAAAAGGATGCAAATTTTGTCAAAAAAAGATCTTCTCTGTAGGCATAAGATGTAGGATTTTGAATTTTTGAACATTGTGTATTTGAGAAACTTCATCACAGCAAGTTTCCAAGAGGTGTTCATCGTACAAAAGGGACACTTGATTATATTCATTTAGACTGTTGGGGACCTTCCAAAGTTTAATCTATTAGAGGCAGTAGGTATTTTTTGTCTATAATTGATGATTACTCAAGAATGACTTGGGTGTTTATGATGAAACATAAAAGTGAAGCCTTCAAGAATTTCAAGCAATGGAAGATTTTGATCGAAAATCAAACTAGGAAGAAGATCAAAATGCTGCGAACTGATAATGGTCTAGAATTCCTTGGATCTGAATTTAATGAGTTCTATAAAGCTGAGGGGATTGTTCGCCATCATACTGTTAGGAATACTCCACAGTAAAATGGGGTTGCAGAACGTATGAATCAGACGTTGTTGGAGAGAGCAAAATGCATGCTCTCTAATGCAAGATTGGCTAGAAAGTTTTGAGTAGAAGCAGTGAATACATCATGTTATCTGATCAATCGTGGACCTCACATAACTATTGATTGTAAAACACCTTACGAGGTGTGGTCTGGTAAGCCTACAGATTATTCTTTATTAAAAGTTTTTGGTTGTACTGTCTACTATCATGTTAATGAGGGTAAATTAGAACCAAGAGCTAAAAAAGGTATATTTGTGGGTTTTGGGGATGGAGTTAAGGGATTTAGAGTTTGGCCACCTTTTAAGAATAGAGTCATACTTAGTAGGACTGTGATATTTGATGAAAATTCCATTCTTAACTCAACTGTAAAGCCTTTTGTGATGTCTACTGATGTGGGAGAAAGTAGTAGTGTTGATAAACAGGTGGAGATGCAATTCACTTCAGCTATAAATGAATTACAACATCAAGGTGGAGAAGATCAACACGTTACTATAGAAACTGATGTGCAACCAGAAATTAATATGCCTAGAACGTTAGAAGTTGATTTGGCTGAGAATTCTAGATCACGAGTAGATCAACCGAGTATAGCTCGTGATAGAACTAGAAGAGTTGGTGTTGGACCTCTTATGAGGTATGGTTTTGAAGATATGGTTAATTTTGCATTGCAGGTTGCTGAAGAGGTGGATCCTCATGAGCCATCCACCTATAGAGAAGCTGTGTCATGTGGTGAGTCTGCTAAATGGCTTACTGTTATGGGGGATGAGATGGAATCTCTTGACAAAAATCAGACTTGGGAATTAGTTAAACGACCAAATGAGAGAAAAATTGTCACTTGTAAATGGGTCTTCAAGAAAAAGGAGGGAATGTCAACTTCCGAGGGCATTAAATATAAAGCTTGAGTTGTTGCTAGAGGGTTCACACAAAGGGAAGGAGTTGATTATAATGAGATCTTCTCAGACATACTTCTATCAGGGTGTTACTAGCTATAGTAGCACATCAGAATTTGGAACTTGAACAACTAGATGTGAAGACAACTTTCTTACATGGAGAGTTAGAGGAAGAGATTTATATTAACCAATCAGATGGGTTCCAGTGTCCAGGTAAAGAAGATTATGTTTGCAAGTTGAAGAAATCTTTGTATGGGTTAAAGTAGTCTCCAAGGCAGTGGTACAAACGATTTGACAACTATATGATTGGACTTGGCTATAATAGGAGTCCATATGATTGTTGTGTATATCACAACAAAGCTGATGATAGTTCGATGATTTATCTACTTTTATATGTAGATGATATGCTCATAGCTCCAAAGTCCAAATCTGATATTATGAAATTGAAGAATCTTCTCAGTGCTGAGATTGATATGAAGGATTTGGGTGCTGCTCAGAAAATTATGGGTATGGAGATTTATAGGAACAAATATAAGAATAAGATCTTCTTGTCACAGAAAGGATATATTTAGAAAATATTATCCAGGTTTGGTATGTCATCAGCTAAGCTTATAGATACTCCTAGTGCTGTAAATGCTCATTTGTCATCTAAGTTTTCACCACAGTCTGAAGCTGAGAAGGAGTACATGTCTCGAGTTCCTTATGCTAGTGTAGTGGGAAGTTTGATGTATGCTATGGTCTGTACTAGGCCTGATCTTGCCCATGCTGTTAGTGTTGTCAGCAGGTTCATAGGTCAACCTGGGAAGGAGCATTGGCAAGTCGTTAAAAGGATTTTTTGTTACCTTAGAGGTACATCTGATGTTGGTCTTGTTTATGAGAATTACACAGAGTGTTTAGTGACCGATTATTTTGATTCTGACTATGCTGAAGATGTTGACAGTAGGAGGTCTATGACTGGCTATGTGTTCACTCTAGGTGGTTCTGTTGTTAGTTGGAAGGCAACCTTACAACTTACAGTTACTTTGTGTACTATTGAAGCAGAGTACATGACCTTGACAGAAGCTGCTAAAGAAGGAATATGGTTGAGGGGGTTAGTTGGTGATCTTGGTTTGCATCATGACCAAGCTATTGTATATTGTGATAGTTTGAGTGCAATATGCCTAGCCAAGGATCAAGTTCATCATGAGAGAACTAAGCACATAGATGTAAGATATCACTTCTTAAGAGGTGAGTAGAGAGTTAAAGTGATAAAAATTGGTANATCTTGCCCATGCTGTTAGTGTTGTCAGCAGGTTCATAGGTCAACCTGGGAAGGAGCATTGGCAAGCCGCTAAGAGGATTTTTCGTTACCTTAGAGGTACATCTGATGTTGATCTTGATTATGGGAGTTGCACAAATTATTTGGTGACTGGTTATTCTGATTCTGACTATGCTGAAGATGTTGACAGTAGAAGGTCTATGACTGGCTATGTGTTCACTTTGGGTGGTTCTGTTGTTAGTTGGAAGGCAACCTTACAGCCTACAGTTACTTTGTCTACTACTGAAGCAGAGTAGATGGCCTTGATAGAAGTTGCTAAAAAGGAATATGGCTGAGGGGGCTAGTTGGTGATCTTGGTTTGCATCATGACCAAGCTATTGTATATTGTGATAGTTTGAGTGTAATATGCCTAGCCAAGGATCAAGTTCATCATGAGAAAACTAAGCACATAGACGTAAGATATCACTTCTTAAGAGGTGAGCAGAGAGTTAAAGTGATGAAAATTAGTACTGCTGATAACCTTGCTGATATGTTCACCAAACCGATTCCACAAGGCAAGTTCCAACATTGTTTGGACTTGCTGAATGTTTTGAATTGTTAGTGGTCCCCTTTGCGGGACACTTTGAGGCACGAGGGAGAAGTCTGGGTACGTTTGGCAATTTTGATTTATGTTGCATTTGGTACATCTGTTATCTAGGAGAGAATTCAAGTCAAGGTGGAGATTTGTTGAAATGCCTTGAATCTGTTTGCTGGCGCTTCGAACAACCTAGTACGAGGGTCTCGCAGTTATTTACGATTTTGACCCTAGGGTTTAGAGCAATGCGATATATAAACTCTCTAACCTAGAGGCACTGTTCTTGATGTAATTCTGAAAACATTTTCTCGAAATAATATTTTTCTCCCTCTGCCCGTAGACGTAGCTAACACACGATTAGTGAACCACGTATATCTGTGTGTCGATTTTCCCTACTCTACATTCCTTTTTGTGTTCTTTAATTGTCGATTTTACAACAGATGTAAAGATAGAAAACATGTTGTTCGATAAAACACGTATAGTAAAAAAATGTTGATTTTGGTGTGGCTAGAGTTGAGGCCTCAAATCCCAACTACATGACAAGGGAGATCGAGACACTTGGTTACATGACTCTGGAGGTAGTAGTCGCTCACTCGTACGACTAACGGCATTTCGAAGAGGACCATTGTTCATAAAATGTTTCCCTTTGATTCGACATTTGTGTTCCTCATTCATTACATGGAAACTGGAATCAGTGCCCCAATGTAGTTATCGAAAAATATCATAATGATGATTTTGCTAAATTTATCGTGGTCTATCTGGTTTTACAGATTCTCAATGGCAATCCATCAACAGGAAGTGTGATGTGTATAGCTCCGATATCTGCATGTGTGAAATTTATTGTTGCGACATGCCATATATTGACCTAAGTTTCTTTGAAGTAACCTCTGTTGTGGTTTGTCAGGTAATATTGTTTTAAATAAATAAGAAAAAAAGTGAACAAGAAAACACTAAATCTCTATTTTTCTTTTGAAAGTTGGTTTTATTATACAATGTTTGCTCAAGTTATTTTTCTTTCTCGCAACTTATTGATTCTAAAAGATTTTTTTAGTGCCTATGGCCTAATGGAGACAAACACAATGCTCCTCAGCGACATAGCTGATTACAAGGCAGGCCATGTCATCGGCAGCCATAGAGTGTCGTTTGATAGAATTGTCGGATGAAGCGGCAGAAGTACCGGTGATTGTTTCTTGGAGGTTGCCTGCCACGGCGCTGCCCGATTCCGTTGTTGTAGTAACGAGGGTTGGCATGGATAGCTCGAATTGGTCGTCGGGGACGTTTGAGTAGCCGAAGCAACCTTCACACCCTGGTGATGTGATTCTGAATATGTAAAGATTTTAAGGCAAAAACAGCTGTCAGAATTTGACATAGAATGTTTCACTCCTTTTTTTGCGATAAAGGGGATGCTTGAATGTCGTACTAAGACAACACATACATTAGAAGGTATTTCAATGCATCTTGGGAGTGGCAACATTCTTCTGGATGTTCTCCATCAAGAATTCAGAAAGTGGATCGAAGTTAAAAGCATCGTAAGTAGCTTGAGCAAATTCGCCCTATTTGACGATTTCACGACGAAGGAAAGTATGGAGAAGGTTGAGGAGGTTGTCCTAATTGGCGGTGCTATGGTTGTCGCGATGAAATTTATTCCAAAAATGTATTTTAATACATCTTCATTTGCCAGGACCGTGTCACCAATCGGCGACAACATGGTTGCCGAAATGGATGAAATTTATTCCAAGAATGTATTTCACTAATGCATCCTTAGACAAGCTAACGTCTTTCATTAACGTTGTTTCTAGAAGTTTTGCTCTCCATCAAGAAAGCAATGGAAGACCCCGTGATAACTTATTTCTTCTCATCATCAAGACCCATCGTGAAGGTTAGAGAGAAGATAGTAAGCCACTAAAATAAAAAATTATTGATCAAGAGTAACAGTAGTCATAGTAATGTGTACGGTTTCTTCTTTTGTTTTTCAACTTAAACTCTTAATTTTAGAGGAAGAGATTGATGTACAATTGATTTTATAAAAGTGATTTTTTAACAATCAAATTTATATTTGGTTCTAAAATTTTATAAATGATTTTGAATTATTATGTTTGGTTCAAAAATTATTTTATAATTACCAAGTTATATATTATATTTGGAAATTTAATTAACTAATTAATTATAATAAATATATTATTTTTATTAATTTATTTTCTAATTTGTTTTAAAAAATGTTTTTATATAAAAGTTGGCCACCGACAATCGTCGGAAAAGAGTCGCTAAAGATGGTGGTTGAAGATGGCTGACGACGATAGCTAAAACCCATAATGGGAGGTTGGCGGCAACGGAGGTCAGAAGTTGGCCGATAATGGTCATTAAAAAACGAGTCGGCAGCTGGGTGACAACGCTTTTTGGGAAACGGTCACCTGAAGTTGGCCGCCGGCGATCACCAGAAAACACTTGTTGGAGATGGTAGTCAGAGATGGCCGTGGGTAGTCATCAAGAAACAATGGTCAAAGGTTGGCCACTTGACAATCATCGTAAAACGGTCATTGGAAGTTGGTATGCGGCTTGGCCGAGGATGGTTGTTGAAAAGTGGACAGCGGAGGTTGGCTGGCAGTGGTTACTAAGAAAATGATCACCAGAAGTTGGTTGTCAACGGTTGCTGGGAAACAGTCGACGGAGACATGGTCGAAAGTTGGCTGATTATGGTTGTCGAAAATTGGTCGTCGAGGGTTGGCCAACGATCGTTGCTGGAAAATGGTCACTAGAATTTGGCCAGTGGTAGTCATTGAAAAAAGTCATCGGAAGTTGGTCGATGATGGTTGTCAAAAATCGACCGCTAAAAAACAGTGACTAGAGGTTGTTGATGGCAATCATCAGAAAACAGTCACTAGAAGTTGACCAACATTGGTCCCTAAAAATCGATCGTCAAAAGTTGCTCGACGATGGTTGTCGAAAAGCGGTCGTCAAGAGTTGGCCCGTGGCGATGTCGAAAAATGGTAATCAAAGGTTGGAGGCAACGGTCACCAAAAGTAAGTTGATGGTCGTCACAAGAATATAGTTGTTGAAAATTGACCGACGACGGTTGTCAAAAAGCGGTCACCAAAGGTTGGCTAACAACGGTTGCTGAAAAAATGGTTGTCAGAAATTGGTCATCGAGAAACGTCGACAGAGATGTGATCAAAGGTTGGTAGGTGTCGATTGTCGAAGGTTGGCTAACGACCGTCGCCAGAAAATGGTCACTAGAAGTTGGTTGACAAAAACCTCCAAAAAATGGTTGTCGAAAGTTTGTTGGCAACTCTGTCGAATAACAGTCGTTGAAAGTTGACCGACAACAGCGGCCAGAAAAATGGTAGCCGAAAGGACTTATTTGGTTGGCAACTGAATTCTATTTTATGTTTTAAAATTTATTGAGTTCACTAAATATATGTTTGACAAATGATCTGGATTTTATTTCTTTTTTCAACCATTTGTAGATTCTATAATCGAAATAGTGCAAATTTTGAAAATAATTTTTTCTTTGTTACTAGTATATCAAAATTTTGAATTTTAAATCTTGAAATGCAAATTTATATTTAAAAAAGATTGAAAAATTTAGAAATATAGCATTGTCATTGACTCAATTTTTTAAATTACAATATCTATTATGCATAGGATTATTGTTTTAATTGGCAGCTGAAAATATTTTTAAATATAGCATAATGTCCCTATCTAATAGTCACATTTTGCTACATTTTTAAATAAGTTGACCAATTTTATTATATTTGAAAACACCCTTGATATATTTTGTTATAAATTAATATTAAAAAATAATAATTATACAACAAAAATGAGCTAAATCATATTCATGTAAATGATTTTATAACAATTCTTCAACCTAAAGTTTAGTTATATATATATATATCCATTAGCATTCGAGCCAACTGATGTATGCTTGACACTACAACATTTAGGTGTTAAGAAAACTAAGAGAATTTTAAGTTCTAGATATGTGACCACAATGAGTTAAATTCCTTTACCAAGGTATGTTTCTTTATTTACCACTAGGTCAATTCATGATGATTTCAACTTAAAATTGAATTGGTAATTACAAACTAGTGGTTATAAATATAGTATGAAATCCATTAAAATAATTGTTGATTGTTATAGTATGAAATTTTAAATTACAATAAACTTTCTCAATTAGTTCATTGTTTTCAAATTTTCTGTTTTTGAATTGGCTATAAAACATGGCCTAAACGTTTTAGAGAATTGAACAAAATTATTAAACACAAAATGGAAATTATAAAAAAAGTAAATTGAAAATTTGAAAATAATTTTAAAATTAAAACATAAATAAAAATAGAAGTCCACCTGGCCATTGTGGGCAGTGCTCTGAAAACCAACCAGGAATGGTTGGATGGTTGAGAGCATCTCCATCACCATTAATTTTAATGGAGTCATCTTCTTCATCTAAGTTTTGATCTTCAACTGAAATAACATGCAGATTATGAGAGCAACCATTGTTGAAAACTTCCTCCTTCTTCTGCTTAAACACCAAATCATCTGAAAAAGAAAGAACCCCATTTGCATCCATGGCCATTCAACAATTTAAAAAAAAAAAAAAATCTTTTCAAACTCTGTTTTTTTTTAAAGAAAAGTTTAGGCTTTGTCATGGGTTGGGTTTTGAGGTTTATATAGAATGAAATTTGGTGGCAAAAAAGTGAGCCCTTGACAAAATCTTCCACATGCTTTGATAATAGGATTGAGAGCCCATTTAATTTAGTATTAATTATATTCTTGACTTGAAAAAACTTTATTTGAAAAAAGAAAAGTCCCAATATAATACATATATACTCACAACTTTTTGTTATTAGTTCCCTATTTTCATCATTGTGCTACAATTGTTGAGATTTAGACCTCATGAATTAGTCAATAAAGGTCATTTGAGTTCAATAAACAACTCATAACTAGAGAGAATAAGATTAATCCGTCGAGGATACCATATTAAAAAAAAAAAACTTCATACATTTTATATAGTACTAGATGAGTTATTTCTCTCGTTGTTAATTGATTTTGAGATGAAACTTCATGTTATCTAATAGGGGTAGTTGAAAATAATAGTAAAATTTAAATTCAACTTTCAGAATCAACTAGCAAAATATTGAAAAACTCCATGTTATTCTATCGCTAATAGGAGTCTATAGTGATAGAGTTTACTACTAATCGATTTAGTTCATAAAGTCCAAACGAATATTGGTCCAATAAAAAAAAGTTGAGATCTGGTAAAAGATGATATGCCCAAAAGAAGTACCATCTTGAAGGGGGGCATATTGAGGATTTCACATTGAAAAAATAAGAGATTTCACACCTTCTTTATAAAAGGCTACTTTTCTCGTTATCAGTTGATTTTGAAATTGAACCTTATGTTATCTAAATAAAATCCATAGTACCATGGCGGAGATTTTACACCAAAATTTCTCTCTTTGATCTTATTTTTGTTTATATACATATTCAATGTTTCTTTCGGGTTAAAATTGATTTTAAACATCTTCCATGTCTTTATCATTTTTATGTATTTTTTATGTTCAAGTTCTCGGCCAAACCCTAAATGATTTTGCGGATCAAACACTCTTGTCGGCTGGTTAACTCTTATCTTTTATGTATATCTTTGAATTTGGAATGAAACATGATGATGGATGTTTTTGATTCTTGGTATATATATAAGTATATTATATGAGTCAAAAACTTGCTATTGAAGTATTATGTGAAGAGTTTTTGGATGTTAATCATCAAATAGGTTTAGTTTCTTCAATTCTAATTACAGTCTAAACCAAATTGTTTGGTGATCACAATATGTCGCATGGACACCTTCTGCTCATTATCTCGATAAGAACACTTATATTTCAATTCTTGAAAGTTAAAGAAATTAATTGTAGATGGATGTTCGACAAAAATATCTTACTTTTACCTTCGAATTTCCAATTTTATATATTAATAAAATTTTGATGGTATGCTATTTAGACAAACAGTCTATTCTTATATGTCAAAAAAGCAAATTTGTTGAGGTTCATATTTTAGCTAGAGTTCAAAATGAATTCACATTTGACAAAGTTGGGTATTTGTCAATTTTGATACAAAAATACACTTTATATTGTATATTATAAGATTGTGATGATGATTATTATTATTATTATTATTATTATTTAAATGGGTGCTTTTTGTTTGAAGTGGGTAGATTTATTATCAGCTCCAAATGGGGTGATCACTAAGCCAAATGCTCTTTGTCATGTCCATATATGTCGTTAGATGGTTACATCTTGAAATTGAGTTTCATATCTTACCATATATGCAATTATATCTTTCTTTCTTTCAAACTTCTATCATTTTTAATCATTACTCTTCAAATACTATATGTATATCTTATTATTATTCTATTCACACGCTTTGTATTTTAATAATCTTGATATACTTTCATTATATACTTTTACATAAACAAAATCAGGATTGTTGATAGGTCAAAGTAAGGAGGTCAATGAAGGAATCAAATTCCTCAACAAAAACGTGTGAACGTGTACGCCATTGAAATTCATTTTGGAAATTCATGAAAAACAGAGAAACAAAAAACACAAGATAAATACATTCTCATAAGCATGTTGTAAAGGAAAAAGGAAACATTACCGCTTGATTGACTTTCTTCAACATAATCTTTCTCTATGACACGAACTCCCAAAAACTCCACGAACAATTACGAATAGAACCAAGACACCACCATCGAGTTTTCTTGCTATTCTCCAAATAGAATCAAGGTTTGTGAAAACCTTTGGAAGGAAGAATTTTTACCAAGAGAAACTTTTTCTTGAAGATTTTGTGTGTGAGAGAGTTCTTGTGATATAGAGAGTAAATTGTAGAAAGATGGGATAAGACCAATATATATATTCACTAAATCTTCTTTGGCAAAAAATCCATTAACGTGAGATTGAGAGTTGGTTGGAGAAGGAGTTACAACTCTCGTCCATTGACTCACACATAACTCCTCTCAGGAGTTATTTTCAATAAATTTATTTAATTAATATATTAAATCTAATTTAAAATATCATTAGATAAACAGCAACAATTAATTAACAATGGATTAAATTAAATTAACTATCATATATTTAATTTCACTTAAATAATATTCAAACAATATTCTCTCACATAAGCTATAATTGTAATATGAATCTCGTTCATGTTAATTTTAATTTATGGATTTATATGAATCTCATTATTCATATAAATAATATTTGAATCTTATTCAAATATTTATCTCTCTCATATAATAAATTAAAATTTTGAATCTTATTTAAAATTAACTTTATATTATAATGTATACATATATATTATATTAATTGTATCTCATATAATTAATTCCCTTATTTAATTTGAACAATTTAAATTAATCCAAAATTAAATGATTCCTACAAACAAAAGCTTCAATGTTATGAGATTAATTAATTAAACTCTTTAATTAAATTAATCAACATTCATTAATTGTAGGTCACTCCACTAAAGACCCACAACACTCTTCGCGTTATAGATTTATTTCTGTATCCATGAAAATAACCAATTAACAATAAGTCAACCTTTCACAATTGCCCGTAATTACAGTTGGGTCCAATTATCGTTTCACCCATGTAATTACCTCTAACTTCTTATGTACCACTAATCCTTCTAATAAACAATCAGTGTATAGTTCAACTATAAACTAAATTCCTCCTAGGCCATGGAGAGGGTGAGGTCTTATTGTTAAAAGACTCGGAATAAGCTCTTAAGGGAGCAATTCATTTACTTACTCTAAAGACGGGACGAGGTAAGTCAAAGGGTTGCCCTCATAGATAGGAGTTCATAACTCACTCAAGATTGAGGTCGAGTTATCTATGATCATCTTATGAAATATTAATCTGTTATAAGGAGAGATTAATCATTTCATAGTCCGTTCATATACAAACTCTTTGTTTATGATACCCCACTCACATGTTTCCACATTAATGATTAGAATCACATCATTTGTAACACTTAAAACTCTTATAACATTTACAAAGTGGGTCGTATCCATAGTGTTACCAGGATAAGACACCAAATCTTATCCATATAATACAGACCATTTAGGTTATTACTTATATTGCATTGAGTTAATGCAATCTAAATGTTGAATAAAATAACACCTTATTTTATTAAATAAATAATTTGTATACAATTTACAAACTATGAGAATCACGAAATTTATGACATCAACCTCAACATCTTTATCCTAGTGTGGCCAACTGTAAGGAACTTATTGGTATTTTCACTTTCCGTGATAGAGCCCCGAAAAGACTATGGAATGGAGTGCCTAATGATCATTAGACACATGTGATTTGACCGTTCCCACTTCTCTATATTAGCCATATTTGGCTGTTCCTCAGTAGAAGTAGAAGGTCCAAATCCATACACCCGAGAAGTATCTCTAGGCTTTCTTTCCAAATCTTAAAGTTCGATCCATTCAACTTAGGGATTGAACTTAGATTTCCAGATATTTGAGAAAGACCAATTGAAACAATAAACAACAAAACATATGCTCACAATTAAAACATAATAAAATAATTTCACATATGTGGTGGGCCCCTTTAACAAGATACCTAGCACAACATTGATGTCTAACATTTGGGCAAAAAACACCAACCGTAAATGATACTCACAAATCTCAACGTAGTAATCAAAGTACTGACAATTAATTCTGTCAAAAAATAGTCTTTCTTTGGACCAACTATTTTTCACATAAGCAATCCTTATAATTGCCACATACTCATTACCACACGAGTATTCATAATTTGGCCAAATAATTATCTTCCGTTGGGCCGACAATTATCCGCATAAATTCATGAATATGCACATCTTATATTTTAGAATTAAATTAATCTAGATAACAGAGGCTACTTTGGTAACATATTATTTTGACCAACTCAATCTCAAATATAAGACACAATAATATAATATTATTATTATTGTACAAAAATAAAAGAGGAAGGACACCAAATAATCTTTACCAATATTCACTTAATTGCATGCACATAATACAATCAAAGTAACATAAACATGTGAATATCGTCAAATATCATCAATCAAATTTAAATTTAAATTCACCAAAATATCAATCAAATTTAAATTTACCACATTATCAATCATATTTAAATTTAAACCACAACATGATCAATTAATCTTGAATCCACAACATGATTAATCAAAATTAAACTAGATTCACACTATAATTAATTTAATTTAATCTTGAATTATCAAGAAAACCTTAGATTCAAATTGACAAAGTTAAGAATTAAAAATAACTTATCAATTAAAAATCCAGACGCAAAAGCTGAAAGTTATTAATTGACAAGTTATCAATTATCACTGCCAACGTGAATTCTGTAAGCATGTCCACCCCCACCATCGTGGGTTTCACATTTGGGCGGTGTTCATGTTGCAAAGGCCATTCTTTTTTCTTTTTTTTTTTTCTTTTTCTTTTTAAATTTTATTTTAAGTCTTTAATTATCTTTATCGAAACTAAAATTGAATCACAATACAAATGAAAAACAAATAAAATCTAACAATCCAACATGAAATTCAAGCTCTGATACCACTTGATAGCATAAATACTTTATATCTATATTGAATAGATAAACTCTATAATCATTCATGTCAAATTGCTAAGAATATATACATACCGGATTCCATTGAAGAAGATTGATGATGACTCTAAAGTGACGTCTATTGTCTTCCTCAACCAAAGCTCTAAATGCTCTAAATGGGATCTCTCTCTAGATGAGATTCAAGAAAGATTGAGCGCTTATTGCTTTGGTGTATTGGGGACTATAGCCTATAGTCTCCTTATATACTAGTTCAATTAAGGTTTCCATTAAACCTTAATTAACTAGGAATGGGCTTTTACCATTAAGTCCATAATCTAGGGTCTTAATTAATTAGATCACATAATAGGCCCAATCTAATAAAATAATCTAATGTGATAAATTATTAACCCACATACATAGTCTATACTTTAATTAAACATATTATTATTTAAATATGTCTAACAAAACAACCTTTATTCATTAAGCTTTGTCTGTTCCCCATGTGGAGTCATATATGTTGAGATCTGCAACCTCATGTTGAAAATCATAATCTTGGGCCTCAATTTTGCCCCTAAAGCTTCTAAATCAGACTGTCCATGCTTTAAATTCAATTTCTTGTTGCTATGTGTAACGGTCATGCTTGTCCAGGGCCTGTTGCCCATGGCCGCATGCCCAATCCAACCCCCTTCTAGCATATTTTCATGTCCTGTATTGTATTAGTTTAGTTAGCTTGCTTTCTTTACATTTTCATTGTAAGTGACCACTCGCCCTTTTGCATATGCAGGGCGCCAGTTGGCTTTTTGTTCAGAATGCACTATATGGGGATAACAATCATTTCCTCATACCCGGAGTAGTACTCTATAAAGCCGTTGTTGTTGCTTATTGCTTTCTAGTCTACTACAATCTTTCTTTCTTTATTCACACTCACAAATCTTCTTACGAAAACTTTTCTCCAACCGTTTTCTAAAAACCGTTTTCCCTAAAACGGGGGTGGAGGTTGCAAGAGGCACTCGGTGTGCCATCGGCAGTCCGTAATCGAGTTGGCTGGCTTTGTTCGTGAGCGGGAACAAGTGCCGCACAATCGCTAAGAGAAGCGTCCGAAAGAGCGATTGTGACAGTTGGTATCAGAGCCAGGTTGGCTTATAGAGGGAAGATCAGTGATCATGTCGGCGACGAGAACTTGAAAAAGTCCCATGTGGACAGATTGGTAGAGATAGAAGAACAAATGCTCTACCGAGAGAGGTCCAAGATAATGTTCGTTCCTTGAGACTCGGCTACAAGAAGTTGCCGAGAAAGCCGATGGAATGATGCGGTGGTTGGCCGCCTAGACGGATTACCCGTCAGAGAATTGATGATGAGGTAGAGACCCTCGAGACCAAACAGTACGGTCCGGCAACTTTGAACGAGGCGATAGCTCTCGGGTTCTGTTGCCCACTAGAGGAGCGTGTCGAAGAGCTGGACAGCTCCAAAAGCAATACTTCAGATGGTAACCGACCTATCTGAAGACTTTCGATCGGCCCTGGATGTCGTCAAAGCCGAGATAGCGGAGTGTGAGTGCGAGGGTGAATCTCACCATCCGAGCGGTAGGGAACCAGCCCCACCTGGGGGCGCAGGGGCAGTAAGCCGAATAAAATCCCAGAACCAAAACCCTTCTGTGGGGTGCGAGAAGCGAAAGCCCTGGAAAATTTTATCTTCGACCTTGAGCAATACTTCAAGGCGACGAACACAGTGGCTGAAGAGTCGAAAGTTACAATAGCAACGATGCATCTTGAAGATGCAAAACTGTGGTGGAGATCACGATTTACAGACATACAGGAAGGACGTTGCACTATTGATACTTGGGATAGATTGAAACAAGAACTTCGTTCGCAGTTCTCCCTGAAAATGTTGAGATCTTGGCTCGACGAAAACTCAGATAAGCAAACAAGTAACATCGGCTACGTACAACAGTTTGCAGGACTCATGTTGGACATACGAGATATGTCCGAAAAAGACAAGGTCTTTTGCTTTGTGGAGGGCTGAAACCGTGGGCAAAAGCAAAACTATATGAAGAGAGTCACGACTCCTCTGCCTATGCGGCAGCTGAACGACTATACGACCTTAGCACTGACTCACAAGATGTGAGGAAGCAATCACTTCCTCAAATGAGGAAAACAGAAACAGCCGTTCCAGCCCTCCCAGGCCTGGGGAGGAGACAAGAACACAGGGGGGACCGTAAATCATCCCGAGATCAAGAAAATGGCGGGGGCCGCCACACAGCATAACAATTACAATCGCCCCTTCTTGTTTCATATGTAGAGGGCGTGATGTCCAAATCAAACCGCGTTTAGTGCTTTCAAGCACAATTAGCTCTCCGGAAAGAGGCAACGAGAGGAGACGGTAACGAGCCAGCGGCAGAAATTGAGAATCCCAGGATGGGGGCATTGAAATTTCTGTCTGCACTCCAGAAGAATATGGGAAAGGCGACGGAGCCACTAGAGAAAGGTCTCAGTATGTTGGACGCTTGGTCAACCAAAGATCGGCCAAAACCACTATGGTTGACTCTGGGGCTACCCATAACTTCATGGCGGAAACGGAAGCTCGCCGCCTGAACTGAATTGGGAAAGAGATGCAGGAAAGATGAAAGCTGTGAATTCCGCAGCCCTACCGATTTCGGGGATAGCGAAGAGAACTCCGGTAAAGTTAGGAGACTGGAAGGGCCTCGTCGACTTCGTGATTGTCAAGATGGATGATTTTGATGTGGTACTGGGGATGGAATTCCTACTTGAACATAAAGTCATACCAGTGCCCTCGCAAAATGCTTAGTCATTACCGGATCTAACACCGACCGTAGTCCAAGCAAGTATCAAGCGGCCAAATGGAGTGAGAATGATCTCAGCCTCCAATTGAAAGGGGCCCGGCCCACGACGAACCCACGTTCATGACCATCCCAGTAGAATCGGTTGAGTCCACTGAGGAGGAGATCCCCAAGACGACCTATTGTCTTGGAAGAGTATCGAGACGTCAGGCCGAGAAGCTTGCCCAAGTCCCTACCTCACGAAGGGGGATTGACCATGAGGTCGAGTTGTTGCCAGGGGCAAAGCCGCCTGCCAGGAAGGTATATCAGATGGCCCCGCCCGAATTGGCTGGGCGTCGAAAACAGTCAGACGATTGTTAGGTATGACTCAGCTTAGCTTCGATATCCAGCAGAGTTCCGCGGTCGGAAAGGCGGCCCTCGAAGTGTGCGACAGACAGCCACTCAGGCCACACTTGTGGACCACCCTTATGCAGGCAAAAGTCCTCAGACACATAACTTCACTAAAGAGTGGAGCAAAACCCCTGAGATAGCTCGCGCCTACCTAGAAAGAGCATCAAGGAGAGTGAAGAAATGGGCTGGTAAGAAGCAGAGGGCCCTTGAGTTTCAAGCTGGGGACAAGGTCCTGATCAAGCTACGACCGGGACAGTTTCAGTTCCGAGGCCAGAGAGACCAACGGCTAGTAAGGAAATACGAAGTCCAGTGGAGGTAATTGAGAAGGTCGGAGAACCTCATATAGGTTCAGTTACCCTCATGGATGAAGATTCATTCGGTCATCGGTGTGAACCTCCTGAAGCCCTATCATCCCGAACCCGAGGATGGACAGCGGAACATGCTAAGGCGCCCATCAGTCACGATGAAGAGTTTTGCTGAGAAAGAAGTTGCACAAATCTTGGGTAAACGTACCGCGCAGTGGAAGACCCAGACGAGAACTGACAGAGTTCTTGGTGAAATGGAAAGGATCTCCCGATGAAGAGATCAGTTGGGAGCGGGCCGAAGACTTGAAGAATGCGGCTCCGGCCATCGCAGTTTTTGAACAAGGTCGGTTTGACGGGGACGTCAACCATTAAGTGGGGAGAATGTAACGGTCATGCTTGTCCAGGGCCTGTTGCCCATGGCCGCATGCCCAATCCAACCCCTTCTAGCATATTTTCATGTCCTGTATTTAGTTTAGTTAGCTTGCTTTCTTTACATTTTCATTGTAAGTGACCACTCGCCCCTTTTGCATATGCAAGGGCGCCAGTTGGCTTTTTGTTCAGAATGCACTATATGGGGATAAGACTAACCATCATTTCCTCATACCCGGAGTAGTACTCTATAAAGCCGTTGTTGTTGCTTATTGCTTTCTAGTCTACTACAATCTTTCTTTCTTTATTCACACTCACAAATCTTCTTACGAAAACCTTTTCTCCAAACCCGTTTTCTAAAACCGTTTTCCCTAAAACGGGGGTGGAGGTTGCAAGAGGCACTCGGTGTGCCATCGGCAGTCCGTAATCGAGTTGGCTGGCTTGTTCGTGAGCGGGAACAAGTGCCGCACAATCGCTAAGAGAAGCGTCCGAAAGAGCGATTGTGACACTATGGACCAACTTTTTTCCGCATTGGCTTAACCAGATTGTTGGGGCGATATGGAAAAGGTTTGGGAATTTTGGTGAAAATTTATTGTTTCTATTAAAACAAAAAATTAAGCTTGGTTTGCAATTTTTATTTTTGGTTAAAATACCATTTTCGTTCATGTACTTTGAAGTTTATTCAATTTTAGTATTTATACTTCCAAATATCTAATTTTAGTTCCAAAACTTTCAATAAATCTTAAATTTAGTCCCTTGAATTTTTTGGATTTTATGTCTTAAAACTCGTAGATAGTAAATGGTATCAATTGACCATCATCAATAAAGAGATATTGATGTTAATTCAATAAATGTTATTGATTGTGTTGTATTCTATTTTCTCTTATGAGTCTTGAACTGTATGTGAAGACATTGGGATCAATATTCAAGGAACAATCTAAAGAGCCTGTAGTATAGGGATAAGGTTGGGTACCTTATCCTGTGACACTATAGATAGTAATCACTTTTGTTGGGATTGGTGTCCTAATTCTCCCGGAGTCTGATTGTTTTGTAAAGATACACATTGTTTAATGAATAAAATAAGTGTTATTTAATTCTGGCATTTACTCATAACCAATAAACAAAGCTCCTTGGTTATCTTATGTGAACTTAAGCATGTATATGTGATATACAAGTGGATCATGCCATAAGTAATAACCTAAATAGATCTGTAGTATAAGGATTAAGGTAGGATACCTGATCCTGGTGAAACTACGGATATGGCCCGCTTTGTAGAGGTTTGCAAGTGTTGTAAACTCCTACAGATGGTAGATTCTGACCATTCATGTGGAAACGTGCGAGCGGGGTATCCTATACAAAAAGTTTGTATAAGACCTAGACCACGAGATGACTAGACTCTATATATAACGTCGTTGATACTAGAGACTTGCATCTCACCTAAATAACTATA
Source organism: Benincasa hispida (assembly GCF_009727055.1). Lineage (NCBI taxonomy): Eukaryota > Viridiplantae > Streptophyta > Magnoliopsida > Cucurbitales > Cucurbitaceae > Benincasa > Benincasa hispida. The sequence continues at coordinate 7,953,857 of NC_052350.1, forward strand.
GGTGACACGACCTCAATCCTGAGTATTTTGGGAACTTCTGCCTTTAAGAGGCGGTCCTTTGATTAGTATGGGTGAGAGTGGCCAGATTGCCAACTCAACATGCCTACCTTTTTGGGGACTTGTCTGATCTGTGAGCTAGGAACTCAATCCACAAGATGGAATTCACTCCTTTCTCGAAGTAGGGATAAGTAGAGAGATTGCTCCCTTAAGGGCTGATTCCGAGGCTTGAACATAGTGGCCACAGCTTCTCTTTGAAGAGAAGACTTAGTCATAGTGGCCACTCAGGACTAACTGATGTCATTATAGGAATAATGGTAACTAGACAGATGTAACTAGAGGGCATAACGATTGGGCCAGTTGTACTTACGAGCGATCTGTGAAGGGTGTCACATTGCTGATTGGTTAAGATGGACACATAATAATCTGTGGTAAGAGAGTTCAGCTGTTGGTCTTTAGTGGAGTTCCTGGCAGTTAACGGATGGTGGATCCGTGACTAAAGAGTTTTACTTAGTTATTCATGACCATTGGAGCTTCAACCTACAGGTCCATAAGGCCCCTGGAGCTCAATGGATTCAGTTAGGATATTATTGGTATTGATTTGAAATGTTCAAATTGACAAGAGGTATTTTGATATAATATGATATAATAGACGATAGAGATATATCTAGTGGAGGATTGATGTAAATGAGATACATTAAGTAACATGGAATAGAAAAAGAACATGGTTAATATGTTCATGAGATGAAATATTATCATTTATATTATAATAATATTAATTATTTATAATTAATTCTTTTCTTTATAACCAAGTGAGTGGTGGTTATTGAATTCATGGTAATCGTAAGTTTAAAAGGAAAGTGGTTTTCCTATTTTGAAAAGAATTTACAATGCTAAAAAGTTTTCGAAAAAGTTTTGAGATTTTTCTCTCGGCACAAGGATCTCATGGTGGCGTCAAGTAATATGGATTTACTAAATGACGGCTGGCGAGCTAAACGATCGTGCAGTGGTGAGCTAAACGATTCTGCATATTACTAAACAATCGCATAGTTTTACTAAACGATCGCTTACCCTAAAAACGATCGTGTAGTGTCTGTAGGCGACAAACCGAGCTAAAGATCGGCATAGCTTTGCTAGATGATCGCTTAGCTTTATCTAAATGATTGGGCATCAACCTATACAATAGGTCTCCGCCATCTCCCACTTGCCCAATCGTGTACACGATTGGTGTTTCCTTCTACGTTTGCCTCATTCCAAGTTCCAATAGAGCCCACCCTCTGGATTCTCACACTGAGAATACCAAGGTCGCCTTATTGGTGGTGTCAAACACAACTCGACACTGTCAAGGTTTTTTGGAGGCCATTCGCGCTGTTGCGGAGGAGTTAGTAACCGAGGTGATTGCTGAGGATGAGCGTGGTGTTCGTGCTGTTACTGAGGAGTTCGTGGCCGAGGCGATCATTGAGAACGAGCATAAAGTGTTCATGCTGTGTTGCGATCGTGTAGATCGAACGTTCGAAGTTGCTATTGTTCAAGCGGTCGTTGATGCGTGATGTTATACGATGAAATAATGGAAAAGTATGCGATGGTGGAAAATGCATTGTGCAAGCAAGTTTTCTCAGCAAGATCTAAGTATAAATCCTACTGAGTTGCTTGGTAAGCCCAGAGTCGAACTCAGGGACTAAGGAAAACAATATGTGGTGGTAATTTTTAGATCGCTTTGAGGTAACAAATAAATCAAAGAGTTGGTTGTTTGTTGTTTACAATATAAAATGTATGCAGCAGAGTTGAGAAAAGAGTTAAAGATGCGATGAATATGCAGGGGAACGGGTTGAGAAGGGGTTTAGCTAACACTTTCTAGGATTGCGTTCATTGTTATGCAATCATGCTACATACATACAATAGCAAATCATCTTTCAATGCAAATGCTATGGCTTCTAGTTTTAGAACGCATGCGATATATGCGATGATGTCTATAGGACTTATACATAAGCCTCTATTCTTGTCTATGCGATGATGATTGACACACACACATACTGCCTAACCTATCTCTAGGGTATATGCGATGCATGCTGGCAAACAGAGCTTATCTCTAAGTCTCTATCTCTTGCTTATGAAGATCTAATCTTATTCTCTCGAGTCTAGATTCTAACCTAGCTTTCTCAAGTCTTAGGTTCTTTCTTTAGACTCTTTCTCAAGTAGCTCTAAAGGGTGATGGGCACAACATAAGACAAGATGATCGCATGCAATAAAGATCCTAGGTCATGTTAGCTAAATACTTCTCAACCCATTCGACAATTTTAGCTACTTATGCGTATTTTATAGAGAGTGAACAAACGTAGAAAAGAAAGTTCCATTCTATATATATATATATATATATATAAAATCAAAGTACAGAATGACAATACGGAATAAGAATAAAGAGCCTGGTAGCAATTTCTTGCTTCCCAAGGCTTTTACACTGTTCTTTTCTACTCTGCTCAAAAGATATTCTTGCTCTCGCAAAAGTCGGCCCTCTCTCTGTTTTTTCACGCCTCATGAGTTTTATCTCGAGCTGACCAGGACAATCTTCCGACGTCTTTTCCCTTCTCTCGCTTCCATCTTCTAAGTATATGAAATCTAAGAACAAGAACTCTAAGGCTGGGCGAACTAACTAACTGAACGAACTTCTTCACTGAAGATGGCCTTCAGTATTTATAGAGCTTCAGGGTGAAAAGCTTCTTCTCTCTTATGATTGCATTGATGGGATGACATTAATTCTCTGTCTGATGCGCCAAATAATTGTCACCAAAAAGTTGAGTGTACTTGCTACAGTAAGTCGTTAACGGCTTCTCAACTTAATTTGGAATCGACCGTCATCAGCTTTCTGTCCTATCGTGATTTATTAAGCTTTCACCCAGATGCACCCACCTTGATGCGTCGGCTCTATGCAGCCATCTTCTCGAGCATATTTTCGAACGCAAACGATCGCATAGCCTTGCAGTCGTAGTCTCTTACACGTGCGAACGTTAATTTCTTTGGATCGCAATTCCGCCTTACGTCAACGCATTTTCCTGCATAAAATAAATAAGTTAGCTGTTTTAATGCGATGGACGCATGTGATCGCAATGTTGTGAACTTAGTGCTTTTGGATGCAATATTGTATATTTTTACCATCGAAATCCTGCATTATTTTATAACTTAGCGCTGTAATAACGTGCATTTCTGCCCATTATTAGTCATGCGCAACGGAACGTGGAGACTCATCTGCAATTATTCGTACAATTTTTCCCTTTGGGCATTTGATATTTTCATGCTGTAATTTTTGTATGAATTGTATAACCACTGTTTTAAAGTCGATTATAAATGTATTATTCGTTCTAATGGGATTAGTGTCCTAATTCTACCGGAGTCTCATTGTTTTGTAAAGATAAACATTGTTCAATAAATAAAATAAATGTTATTTAATTCAGACATTTGCTCACATCCAATAAACAAAGCTTCTTGGTTATCTTATGTGATCTTAAGCATGTATATGTGATATACAAGTGGATCATGCCTTAAGTGAGTATATGTGATATACAAGTGGATTATGCCTTAAGTGATAACCTAAATAAGTCTATAGTATAAGGATTAAGTTAGGATACCTGATCTTGTGACACTACGGATACGACCCACTTTGTAGAGGTTTGCAAGTATTGTAAACTACTATAGATGGTAGATCCTGACCATTCATGTGGAGAGTGGAGTGAGGGTGTCCTATACAAAGAGTTTGGAAACTTCTGCCTTTAATATTGAATAATTAATTCTTTTTCTTTTAAATAACCAAAGTAGTGGGTGGTTATTGAATCATGGTAACCGTGAGTTTAAAAGGAAAATGGTTTTCCTATTTTTTTTTTTTTTTTTTTTTTAAAAAGATGGTTTTACAAAAGATTGAAAATTTTTTGCGTTTTCTCTTCGTGCAAAAGAAACTCACGAAGTCGTCAAGTAAATTCGGATTTACTAAACAATGGCTGGGCGAGATAAGCGATCGTGCAGAGTAGAGCTAAACGATCATGCAATATTAACTAAACGATCACATAGTTTTGCGAGACAATTGTTGGCCCAAGGTAAACGGTGAGTCTATAGGCGACAGACCGAGCTAAACGATGAGCTAAACTATCGCATAGCTTTTGCTAGACGATCGATTAGCTTTATCTAAACGATTGGGCATCGACCTATACGATAGGTATCTGCCATCCCCCACTTGTCCAGTTGTGTACACGATCGGTGATTCCTCCTTCGTCTGCCTCACACTAAGTCCGAACAGAGCCCACCCTCTAGATTCTCACACTGAGAATACCAAGGAAGCCTTGTCGGTGGTGTCAGGCTCAACTCGAGACCGTCGAGGTTTTCTGGAGGCCGTTCGTGGTGCTGTGGAGGCCGTTCGTGTTGTGGAAGAGTTCATGACCAAGGAGATCCTTGAGGACGAGCACGAAGTGTTCGTGCTGTGTTCGTTGTGGTGTTGCGGTCGTGTAGATTGAGCGTTCGTTGTTGCTGATTGTTCGATGGACGCGCAACGGAGCGTGGAGACACTTCTGCCATTGTTCGTACAAATTTTGCTCTCTGTTCATTTGAGTTTATTCATGCTGTAATTTCTCTATATGAATTGTCTAACTGCTTGTTTGAAGTCGACTGTAAATATATGTTCATTCATGATTGTAGTTTGGAATAGTCTTGTTCCGCTGCTCATGAAAATCTTGAATCTGATTTCTTTCAATTGGTATCAGAGCCAGGTTCTCTGATATTCTAAATTACTGATCTGATTCGAACGCTTTTTCAGTCGCGGTGGGTTTCTACATTTATGGTTAACCGTTTTCTGCATTTGTGGATGAATATGATGAATGTTTCGAGTTTAAATTGCCTTTTTTCTTCAAGCTTTCGGTATTACAAAGTGTTAATTGTAAGGTCCTCTGTGTTTTTGGGCGAAATTAACTTTGCAATCGAGTCTATAATTCAAAAAGTTCGAGTTCATCGAGTCGTTCGTGATGAAGCTTCGGTGCATGGCGATGCAGTTCTCAACGAAAAAGAAGACCAAGCGTTGGTCGAATCGTGTAGCCTCAAGTAAACGATCGTTGGGATTTAATTAAGCGATCGTTTAGATTTTTTTCTAGAAGGTTCTGTAGTATGTTCTAATCGATCGTTTAGCTAATGCTAAGCGATGCGGTAAATCGTTTACCATATCGCGTACCGTTGGTTTCCCGATCGCGTAGGCGTTGGAGGTAGACGATCGTAATGGGATCATGCGATGCACGTCGTCTAGTAGAAGGAATGCGCTAAATGATCGTGTAGTTAGCAAGCTTCATCGCTTAGTTACTACCTATGCGATCGCGTGTATGTGATATGGAGACGCTAGCTAAGCGATCGCTTAGGCAATGGTGCTCGCGACATCGTAGTCGCTTAGACGATCGTGGAAGGCAGGCGCTGTGCGGAGCACACTAAGCGATCGTGTACTTCAGTCTTCATCGCTTAGTATAGGTACACTATCGTGTAGTAATGTTAAACGATCATTTGGATTTTTCTGAACGATCGTATAGTAAATGCTAAATGATCGTTTAGCTCTGGGAGTGCTAGTAAGCGATAGAACGAAGTATTTATTTTATCGTGTAGATGATCGTAGGGTGCTTAATACACGATGGATGGAGAAACGATGCTTTGTCGAGCGGTTCAAAACCCGGTTCGCCTGTTTGAACCGGAGAATCCTTCTCTTTGCAATATTTAGATTTTCTTTTGTGTTTTTAAGGCAATTTTACTCGGTTCATCAACTTTTATTGCTTATACATGTAATGTATGGTGCTTATATGTCAAAGTATTTGTCATATAGTTAGAACCCACCTTAGGTTGTGCAATTATTCATTGTCTTTGTATTATAATTGTTATAATCTAGCATGAAGAAATTACTTGAAAGCATGCGCATGCATCATGAAATATAAGAGTTATATTTTGCATGCAGTGAGCATTATCATGCATCATCCTTTTATTATAAATGTTATAGTCTAAGGGTGAATGGAAGCATGTTTTGCTTGTTTCATTGCTGTTTTGTATAAGTATTATATAAAAGAAGTAGCAATGAATGGATAATGCATTGAGTATGAAACTTAAGCTGTTTATAATCGTTATGAATGTCTTGCATATGTTAGCTTCGCATTGTGGTGGTTGTTTCCGTTTATAAGTGTTATAAAGGAAATTAGACTGATCAATAATTCAGAGTTGCATGCGAACTTAGGGTGAACTCAAGTTTTTAAAAGGGTTTTAAAATTGTATTGAGATAGACCTAAGTTCAAGTGATTCTAAAGAGTTTAGTAACCTAGATTAATCTTTTAAAATCAGTTTAATAGGATTAAATTGGTTGAAATAAAAGATTAAATTTGTTGTAAACCTATATATAAGGGACCTTTTGTCTAAGGCGGGTTCTGGCTAGGCTAGGGTTCTTAAGTTGACGGAAGCGTAACACCCCTACTTGATAAATTAGATAGATTTTCAACAAGCATGCGACAATTTGGTCAAAGATTCCGTTAAAGAGTTTAATGGATGATGACCAAAAGTTGTTTCACTATCCAAGGTAAAAGTTACTCTTGGGAAAACCTAAAAGTTACTTAGTTAAAATCCTTAGCCGTGTTTTTTCTAAGTAAACTAAATCCTAGGTTATAAAATACTCAGTGGGAGGAAGAGGCGTATCATATATGTCTATGATTCCACTAACGTTTCTCTTTGTATGTTCACGCCATGAGATTCATGCTTGGCCTCGAGATGCCCAGGATGCATCCCCCTTTGGATGGTGTTTGCATGAATCAATATCAAGGTGAACAGTGAGAGTGTTTATAGTAAGTGGATGAAAGATGTGTGTCAACACATCCTATGGTCTCTGTCATTGGTTCACACCGTGAGATCATTTTGTACGCCCTCATGTCGCCTTGGGAGCGTCCTCTTTCAGATGGATTTTTGTGCAGTTGGTCAATATCAAGGTGAACTCCAGAAATAGATAGGGTCGTTTTAGGTTTTGCCCCAATCAAATTTTTTCCCTTCGGATTGGCCTTTTGGGACGGACCTTTAGGGCTTAAAATGGCGGGTCACACTTATGGGAGATTGTTAAGTAAGTTAATGATCTCTTGGCCAAATCAATGATTTCTTGTCGTTATAGGAACAAGAGTTGTTCTGGTATTAATGACTGGTTGAGAACTTCTCAATTCAGAGGAGGGATAACTGACCTCCCTTCGGCGGCTTTTATCCTAAACTTTTGAAGCGTCATTGCGAAACTAGATGCCACGCGAGGTTGATGTTAGTTTTTCTAAAACCTTATTAGATGATGTTTTGTTTTACAACGTGTATTTACTTAAAACCTAACGTAGGTCAATGTATTTTTCTCTTCAGCAACTCATTAGTATTTCCGTTTAAAGCTTTTAAAAATGACCGATTATTTACAATGGAAAGAATCGTGTGAAACAAATTTCGTGGTAAACGACCTCCATCCCACTACTCTCTAAAAGAGGAGACAATACAGTAAATATGATTTATTGGTCTTGGAGACATATCTGGTAGAGAATGATGATTCTGCCTGGATCCTTGATTCAGGTATTACCAATCATGTCAGTTCCTCTTACCAAAGATTCAGTTCCTGGAAAACCTTGCCATAGGGAGAGATGACTTTTCGAGTTGGTACTGGTGAAGTTGTTTCAGCTGTTGCTGTAGGCAGGCTGAAGTTATTTGTTGACAAGAAACGTTATCTGTTACTAGATAATGTTTTTATAGTTCCTCATATTAATAGGAACTTAATCTCGGTTTCTTGTCTCATTGAACAAGGCTACACTGTCTCCTTTTCTAAGAATAAAGTGTTTATTTTCAAGAATGGAATGGAGATTGGTTATGGTTCAATGGAAAATAACTTATATGTACTAAGGTCGTTAGTCATAAAAGCCTTATTTAACACTAAAATGTTCAATAAGGCAACAACAGCTAAAAGACCAAAGGTTTCTCCAAAGGAAAATGCCCATCTTTGACATCTAAGGTTAGGTCACATCAACCTCAATAGGATTGATAAGTTAGTGAAAAGTGGACTTCTAAAGAGTTTAGAAGAAAACTCATTGCCAGTATGTGAATCATGCCTCGAAGGCAAGATCACCAAACGACCTTTTACTGGAAAAGGTTACAGAGCCAAGGAATCCTTGGAGCTTGTACATTCAGACCTCTATGGTTCAATGAATGTTAGAGCTCGAGGTGAGTATGAATATTTCATCTCTTTCATAGATGATTAATCAAGGTTTGGATATCTCTTCCTAATGCAATGTAAGTCTGAAGCCCTTAAGGAGTATAAGGCTGAAGTTGAAAACTTGTTAGGTAAGAAGATAAAAATACTACGATCTGATCGTGGTGGAAAGTAAATGGACCTAAAATTCCAAAAGTATATAATAGAACATGGGATTGCTTCCCAACTTTCATCCTCTGGTACACCTCAGCAGAATGGTGTATCCAAAAGGAGAAACAGGACCTTGTTGGACATGGTTCGGTCTATGATGAGTTATGTTCATCTTCCAAACTCGTTTTGGGATTATGCAATGCGGACTGCATGTTATATCCTAAACAACGTTCCCTCAAAAAGTGTTTCTAAAACACCTTTTGAGTTATGGAGAGGCCGTAAAGGTTGTTTACACCACTTCAAGATTTGGGGCTATTTGGCACATATGCTAGCGACTAACCCACAGAAATTGGAACCACGTTCGAAGGTTTGCCTCTTTGTGGGCTAACCTAAGGAAATGAGAGGAGGTTACTTCTATGATCTGAGTGAGAACAAAGTGTTTGTTTCCACTAATGTTATCTTCTTGGAAGAAGATCACATGAGGGATCATAAGCCACGAAGTAAACTCGTTTTACGTGAGATCTCTAGTGAGACTGAGACTGCTGAGGGTTCAACAAGGGTTGTTGAACAGGCCGACAAATCAACAAGAGTTGTTGAGGTCGGAATGTTTAGTTAACCAGCTTAAGAGTTGAGACTGCCTCGACGTAGTGGAAGGGTTATGAACCCACCAGATCGCTACATGGGTTTGACTAAAGCCCAAAACATCATTACGAATGATGAGGTCGAGGATCCATTGTCTTTTAAGAAAGTAATAGAGGATGTTGACAAAGATGAATGGGTTAAGGCCATGAACCAGGAAATGGAGTTTATGTACTTCAATAACGTCTAGGAGCTTGTTGATCCACCTGATGGGGTAAAACCTATTGAGTGTAAATGGATCTATAAGTGAAAGAGAGGTGTAAATGGAAAGGTGCAAACCTTTAAGCTAGACTCGTGGCAAAGGGTTATACCCAAGTTGAGGGAGTTGACTATGAGGAAACTTTCTCACTTGTTATCATGCTTAAGTCTATCAGGATTATCTTGTCCATAGCCACATTTTATGATTATGAAATATGAAAAATGGACGTCAAGACTACCTTTCTTAATAGTAATCTTGAGGAGACAATCTATATGACTCAACCAGAGGGGTTCATCGTTCCAGATCAAGAGCAAAGAGTTTGCAAGCTTCATAGGTCCATTTATGGGCTAAAACAAGCATCTAGATCTTGGAACAACAGATTTGACACTGCTGTCAAGTCATTTGGCTTTGACCAGAATGTTGATGAGCCTTGTGTTTATAAGAAGATCGTCAACAACTCAGTAGCTTTCCTGGTACTGTATGAGGATGATATCCTAATCATTGGGAATAATGTAGGGTATCTGACTGACATTAAGAGTTGGCTCGCTACCCAGTTCCAAATGAAAGATTTAGGTGAGGCACAGTATGTTCTCGGGATGCAAATCATTCGGGATCGCAAGAACAAATGGTTAGCCCTGTCTCAGGCATCGTACATTGATCAAATGTTGATAAGGTACAAGATGCAGGATTCCAAAAGGGGTTTATTACCCTTCAGGCATGGAATCGTCAAAAGAGAGATACCACTTATAGAGGTTTGCAAGTGTTTAAACTACTACAGATGGTAGATCCTGACCATTCATGTTGGAGACGTGGAGCGAGGGTGTTTTATACAAAGAGTTTGTTATAAGACCAGGATGACCACGAGATGATTTAGACTCTATATATAAACCGTTGATACTAGAAGACTTACATTTCCACCTAAACGACCATAGGTGACACGACCTCAATCCTGAGTGTTTTAGGAATTCTTGCCTTTGAGGCAGTCCTTTGATTAGTATGGGTGAGAATGGCCAGATTGCCAAACTCAAACATGCCTACTTTTCTGGGGTATTGTGTGTTTAAGAGCTGGGAACTCAATCCACAATATGGAATTCACTTCTTTCCCGAAGCAGGAATAAGTAGAGAGATTGCTCTCTTAAAGGCTGATTTCAGGGCTTGAACATAGTGGCCACAACTTCTTTTTGGAAGAGAATACTCAGTCATATGTAGGACTATGACTTATGTTCATTAGAGGGATTAATGGTACTTAAGAAGACAGATGTAACTACATGAAGCATAACGGTTTATTGCCAGCCTTATAACCTACGAGCGATCTGTGAAGGGTTGTCGCACTGCTCAATTGGTTAAGATGAACACATAATATATCTGTGGTAAGGATGAGTTCAACTACCAGTCTTTAGTGGAGTGCCTGGCATTAACGGATGGTGGATCCCGTGACTAAAGTTTTAGTCAGTTATTCACATATCTTTCAAGTTTCGAGCTACAGGTCCATGAGGTCCTCTTGGTAGCTCAATGGATTCAGTTGAGGATCAGTTCTTTAGTGTTTGAAATGTTCAAATTGACAAGAGGTATTTTTGATTATATATGATATAATCGGTTTGATGTATGAGATACATCTAGTGGAGTATTGATTAAATGAGATTTAAATTAAGTATCAATGGAATAGAAAAAGAACTATGGTTTATATGTTTCATGAGATGAAATATTAAAACTATAGGTTATAAATATAGTATGATAATTGGTTATCATTTATATTTATAATAATATTAATTATTGGATAATTAATTCTTTTTCTTTAAATAACCAAAGTAGTGGGTGGTTATTGAATCATGGTAACCGTGAGTTTAAAAAGGAAAATGGTTTTTCCCATTTCTTTTATTAAAAGAAGGTTTTACAAAAGATTGAAAAGGTATTGATTTTTCTCTTCTGTGCAAAGAGAACACACGAAATCGTCAAAGTAAATTTGAATTTACTAAAACGACGGCTGGTGAGCTAAACGATCGTGCATAGTAGAGCTAAACGATCGTTCAGTATTAACTTAAACGATCACATAGTCTTGCTAGACGATCGCTGCCCAAGGTAAATGATCGTGTAGAGTCTGTAGGCGACAAACCAAGCTAAACGATTGCATAACTTTTGCTAGACGATC